>NC_092093.1:26735671-26748171 GCF_045679555.1 Salvelinus alpinus | reverse complement strand
TGTATATTTATAGATATACCAACAACCATACTGTATATTTATAACTATACCAGTCTTCAGAGGTGGACTGGCCATCTGGCATTTCTGGCAAATATCCTAGTGGGCCTGTCTGACTTGGCTTATTTGTGCAAAATGATCATTATCCGGCTGATAATGGGTGACTCGAGGAAAAAAATGGGCTGTTGAGTGGACCTCAAGGAAAAAAATTGTCCTGTGTATTAAAAATACTGGAGGCGATTTCTAGTCCCAGTCCACCACTGCGAGTCTTGTTGGAGTAAAGCTATGGCCCAGTTGGCCTTTGAACCCCTACAGCAGGGATCATCAACTAGATTCAGCCGCGGCCCGATTTGTTCTTGAGTGGATGGCTAGGGGGCCAGAACATAAATACTAATCATTTGTAGACTGCAAATTGACAACAAGAAGCCCAAACAGATATAATATTTGACAAAAAAAATAAAAAATCAAACATTGCTTTCATTTGTATACGATCACATATACACTACATGACTAAAAGTATGTGGAGACCTGCTTGTCGAACATCTCATTCCAAAATCATGGGTATTAATATGGAGTTGGTCCCCCCTTTGCTGCTATAACAGCCTTCACTCTTCTGGGAAGGCTTTCAACTAAATGTTGGAACATTGCTGCAGGGACTTTCTTCCATTCAGCCACAAGAGCATTAGTGAGGTCAGGCTCTGATGTTGGGCGATTAGGCCTGGCTCGCAGTCGGCGTTCCAGTTCATCCCAAAGGTGTTCGATGGTGTTGAGGTCAGGGCTCTGTCCAGGCCAGTCAAGTTCTTCCACTCCGATCTTGACAAACCATTTCTGTATGGACCTTGCTTTGTGCATGGGGGCATTGTCATGCTGAAACAGGGCCTTCCCCAAACTGTTGCCACTAAAATCATCTAGAATGTCATTTTATGCTGTAGCGTTAATATTCACTGGAACTAAGGGGCCTAGCCCCAATCATGAAAAACAGCCCAAGACCATTATTCCACTATGCATTGAGGCAGGTAGCGTCCTCCTGGCATCCGCTAAACACAGATTTTGTCCATCGGACTGCCAGGTGTGAAGAGTGATTCATCACTCCAGAGAACACATTTCCACTGCTCCAGAGTCCAATTGCGACAAGCTTTACACCACTCCGGCCGACGCTTGGCGTTGCGCATCGTTATCTTAGGCTTGTGTGTGGCTGCTCGGCCATGGAAACCCATTTCATGATGCTCCTGACGAACATTTCTTGTGCTGACGTTGCTTCCAGAGGCAGTTTGAACTCGGTAGTGAGTGTTGCAACCGAGGACAGACGTGCTACGCGCTTCAACACTCTGCAGTCCCGTTCTGTGAGCTTGTGTGGCCTACCACTTTGAAACTGAGCCATTGCAGCTCCTAGACATTTTCACTTCACAATAACAGCACTTACAGTTGACCGGGGCAGCTCTAGCAGGGCAGACATTTGAGGAGCTGACTTGTTCGAAAGGTGGTATCCTATGACGGTGACGTTGAAAGTCACTGAGCTCTTCAGTAAGGACATTCTATTGCCAATGTTTGTCTATGGAGATTGCATGAATGTGTTTTATACACCTGTCAGCAACGGCTGTGGCTGAAATAGCCGAATTCACTCATTTGAAGGTGTGCCACGTACATTTGGATATACAGTATAGTGTATCTCTCAATTGTGAGTGGGAATTTCCAAAAGTAAAATCACTTGGCGCTGATTTGCTGGTGCTTTCACAGTATTTTATGTCCAACAATATACACTACCGGTCAAAAGTTTTAAAACACCTACTCATTCAAGGG
The DNA here is from genome assembly GCF_045679555.1 of Salvelinus alpinus. Lineage (NCBI taxonomy): Eukaryota > Metazoa > Chordata > Actinopteri > Salmoniformes > Salmonidae > Salvelinus > Salvelinus alpinus. The sequence goes on along the minus strand of NC_092093.1, from coordinate 26,746,374 downwards.
TTTTTCTTTATTTTGACTATTTTCTACATTGTAGAATAGTAGTGAAGACATCAAATGTATGAAATAACACATATGGAATCATGTAGTAACCAAAAAAGTGTTCAACAAATCAAAATATATTTTATATTTGAGGTTCTTCAAAGTAGCCACCCTTTGCCTTGATGACAGCTTTGCACACTCTTGACATTCTCTCAACCAGCTTCATGAGGTAGTCACCTGGAATGCATTTCAATGAACAGGTGTGCCTTCTTAGAAGTTAATTTGTGGAATTTCTTTCCATCTTAATGCGTTTGAGCCAATCAGTTGTGTTGTGACAAGGTATGGGTGGTAAACAGAAGATAGCCCTATTTGGTAAAAGACCAAGTCCATATGGCAAGAATTGCTCAAATAAGCAAAGAGAAATGACAGTCCATCATTACTTTAAAACATGAAGGTCAGTCAATACGGAAAATGTCAAGAACTTTCTTTGAAAGTTTCTTCAAGTGCAGTCACAAAAACCATCAAGCGCTATGGTGAAACTGGCTCTCATGAGGACCGCCACAGGAATGGAAGACCCAGAGTTACCTCTGCTGCAGAAGATAAGTTCATTAGAGTTTCCAGCCTCAGAAATTGCAGCCCAAATAAATGCTTCAAAGAGTTCAAGTAACAGACACATCTCAACATCAACTGTTTAGAGGAGACTTCGTGAATCAGGCCTTCATGGTTGAATTGCTGCAGAGAAACCACTACTAAAGGACACCATTAAGAAGAAGAGACTTGCTTGGGCCAAGAAACCCAAGCAATGGACATTAGACTGGTGGAAATGTGTCCTTTGTTCTGCAGTCGAAATTTGAGATTTTTGGTTCCAACCGCTATGTCTTTGTGAGACGTGGTGGGTGAACGGACAGGTGGGTGAACGGACAGTCTCTGCATGTGTATTTCCCACCGCATCAGATGACCTGGCTTCCACAATCACCCAACCTCAACCCATTTGAGATAGTTTGGGATGAGTCTGACCGCAGCGTGAAGGAAAAGCAGCCAACAAGTGCTCAGCATATGTGGGAACTCCTTCAAGACTGTTGGGAAATCATTCCAGATTAATCCTGTTGAGAGAATGCCAAGAGTGTGCAAATCTGTCATCAAGGCAAAAAGTGGCTATTTGTAGAATCTCAAATATTAAATCTTTTCTGAGTTACTACATGATTCCATATGTGTTATTTCATAGTTTTGATGTTTTCACTATTCATCTACAATGCAGAAAATAGTAAAATAAAGAAAAACCCTTTAATGAGTAGGTGTTCTAAAACTTTTGATCGGTAGTGTACATATATTTTAAGAATAGTTTTTTCTGAGAAAACTTGTAAGCCAAATAAAATTACCTGCTGGCCAAATTCAGCCTACAGGCCAGTTGGGAACTCTGTCCCAAAGCTTTAAAACAGCTGTCTGTTGTGGAACACTTCACTAAAATGGACCCGTTGTTATCTTATTTATCTATCTTTGTGGTGAGTGCAAGTCTCTGCTTCATGGTCTATAGGTCAAAGGTCATAGCGCAGATTTGAATGAAGTGACATGCTCTTAAAGATTATCTGTTGATTTAATAAGCGGGGATGAGATTGTAAGAGAGAGAGAGAGAGAGTGTGTGTGTGTGTGGGGGGGGGGGGGGGTTCACCAGGGCCTATGAAAGATAACCAGGAGAGCTCCTTGGGATTATATTTCCAGGTTGGATCGGCCTCATCTCTCAGGATTATGTTCATAAAAACATCCTTGTATTATATTTTGTGTGCTTATTGTATTAATGCTCTGAGCTAGTTCCCGGAAAAACCTCCGTCCCACGCCTGCTTTAAGGTAATCTTCTTCCACTTGAGCTTTTAAAATGTTTGGGTTCTCTGTCTTCCTAAAACCCTTTTTCCAAAAGATATGCTACAAGGGTTATTCTCATCCTGGACGTCTGTGGGGAAAATAAGTATTTTTTACATTCACCTGTTTACACTGTAACACTGTACTCAGACAATACACACACAATGTTGCATATACTAGTCATCATATATAGTTTCTAGTCATTTTGTACCTCTCTTCCATGTATGTATTCATCTGGTTTTACTGTGTTCCCCCTTGACTGCTTGTGTAGTTTACCTACCAAGACATAGGAACCCAACATGTTTACCTATCAAGGTATCCTCAAGGTATCCTCAAGGTATCCTCCATTTTCTTAAGCCACAACATGGACAGAATTTATCCTCTGTCTACTGTGAAGCTGATCTCTCATATGTACTAATGTATAATGTAACTTTTTATTCAATTTCCTTAGAAGCATTCTGTGACATCTGACAGACCAACGTGATTCAGAGTGAGCCCCCCCCCCCGTCCCCCCCCCCCGTCACCCGACCATACGGACTGCTTCTGTTCAGCCCTCAAATCACAACCTTTAAAACAACAGATGCTTCCATACTCATTATCTATCTGAGTGGCTATTGAGACTTGACGTTCTGACCCACATGCTAAGGAGTTCAATTTATTAGATGCAATGGACAGGAGGGAGCATCCAGAATGCCGATGCCTGATAGAAATAATATTTCATTTTTTCCCTTGTTGTTCTGAAATCCCATCGGCAGCGCAGTAAGGAGCTCAGCGTCTAAAGAGGCTTTGGTGCATTCAGGGGAAAGATGGGCCATATTACAGAGGAACAGAAGCCTGCTTGATTAATGGGCAGGATAATCACCTCATCAAATCACTCTCACTTATTAAATCTTGTTTAATATCGTAATGAGGGCCTCCTGAGCAGCTTTGGTAAATTCCCTCTCTCTCTCTCTCTCTCTCTCTCTCTCTCTCTCTCTCTCTCTCTCTCTCTCTCTCTCTCTCTCTCTCTCTCTCTCTCTCTCTCTCTCTCTCTCTCTCTCTCTCTCTCTCTCTCTCTCTCTCTCTCTCTCTCTCTCTCTCTCTCTCTCTCTCTCTCTCTCTCTCTCTCTCTCTCCCCTCCTCCTTTCACTCCGAGTGTTTGCAAAGCCAAGCCGTGAGGCTTGAAGGAAGCTATTCACTCTAATTCTCATGGTCTTTCTCGCTCTCTCTCTCTCTGTAATTTTATAATTCTCTTGCCATTTTGTCTGTTCCAACCTCTTTCTCTCTTGTTTCTTCCTCTCACCTTCTCCATTACTTCACTTGAAGAACAAGAGTGATTGGAAAAGAGGGAGAAAAGAGAGTGCCTCCTGTTTCATCAATATGTTTCTCTCTGCTTCTATCTCCCAATAATGTTGAGCACCCTGAGTTAGGATATGGTAGGGACTGATCTGTAGTGTAGTGGTTAGGGGTTAGGGACATGAACAGTTCTGTAGTGTAGGAGTTAGGGGTTAGGGACATGAACAGTTCTGTAGTGTAGGAGTTAGGGGTTAGGGACATGAACAGTTCTGTAGTGTAGGAGTTAGGGGTTAGGGACATGAACAGTTCTGTAGTGTAGGAGTTAGGGGTTAGGGACATGAACAGTTCTGTAGTGTAGGAGTTAGGGACGTGCACGGTTCTGTAGTGTAGGGGTTAGGAACATGCACTGTTCTGTAGTGTAGGGTTTAGGGACATGAACTGTTCAGTAGTTTAGGGGTTAGCGACATGGACTGTTCTGTAGTGTAGGGTTTAGGGACATGGACTGTTCTGTAGTGTAGGGTTTAGGGACATGAACTGTTCAGTAGTGTAGGGGTTAGCGACATGGACTGTTCTGTAGTGTAGGGGTTAGCAACATGGACTGTTCTGTAGTGTAGGGGTTAGCGACATGGACTGTTCTGTAGTGTAGGGGTTAGCGACATGGACTGTTCTGTAGTGTAGGGGTTAGCGACATGGACTGAGAAGTGAGCAATATGTCCTGGAAGTGTAGTTTCAGCATGACTCTCAATGTGAGAGGCGAGGTAGTCTGAGTGACCCCTCGAAGTGTAGTATGGCATCGTTCCACTTTTAACCAACCTTTAGTTGGTATCAAAGCCCTTTTGAGATCATTGAACAATGTTTGAGAGATGAGTGATATTGTCGCACCCAAATCAATTAGTGCATGACAAGTTAAGCAGTCCTCCAGGACTGTTTCCAGGTATGGGCGTTTAGATTCGTGTTTAGTGGACATATTCCCCACAAAGTGGAGTGGTCGTTCGCAACGACGTGATGTGCCATTTCTGTTCAAGATGGAAGCAGATTGACTTTTCAGATTTTGAGTGGGCTTGGCTTTAACGAAGCGTTTGACCTTTTTCTTCACAACCTTTGTATCAGAGTCTATAGACAAAGCCCGGGGGCTTGTTTCTTGATCAAGCGGGCCCTGGATAGGGTCTTGAGTGAGAGCGGGAGAAATTTGAATTTTAACATCCTTGCTATGGGTGTTAATTCCTGCGGACCTGGTGTCCGGTATTTTCCCTGTATAGTCCTTGTGACTTATCTTTTACCCTTTTCTCAAATTTTTCTCGCTTTAGTTCTTCACGTAGTGGAACTTCTGGAGAACATTGGTCTACGTTTTGATCATCCTTCAACCCTTTGTTACCCTTGTGTTCTGACCCTTTGTGTGGGTTGGGTGCAGGAACGTAGCAAACAGGTCGATTGTAGCGGTAGTCGTTTTGATGGCGACATACTTTACAGTTATTTTGGAATCGTGGTTTCGTGGTAGAAACCGTTGTTGTGCATCATCTCTCAACGCTCCAATACCTGATAATGCACCCTGTAACTGGAGTGAGTGCTCCTGGTCAAACTTCAAAACCGAGTGGTCAGGGCTCTTAGCGTTGTGAACTTTTGATGCCTCAAAAGCTGTGCTTGCAAGATCTCTGAGTTGTAAGATAGGCAAGCCAATGTGGGCTGCAGGACCCAAGTCGGTAATGAAGGTGGGATAAATGTTTGACAGAAACATTTGTTTGAATGGTAACAGCTCTTCCATTCCTGTTTCAGTGAGTAGATCAAAGTAAGCTGAACGAAGCCTATGATAGTAAGCTTGTGGGTGTTCGTTCCGAGCTTGTTTGATGGTGTTAGCCAGTGAGCTATCGTGTTTGCGAGTCTCAGAACCACTGAATTCTAATTTCAAAGCTGTGGCAAGTTTAGCGTAGTCATTTAGCACGTTGCTGTTGTAAATGAATGAACCTCGTCACGTGTCTATTCGATGTTCGCTTCAACAGGTAAACCCTGTCAGAACCCGTAGGGTAGCCATCCAACGCGTCCTCTATGTCAGCTAGGAACGTCTCAGTATTGTTTGGCTGACCTGGAACAGGGTCAAAGGTGGGGAAATTCTTGACGAGTTTGTCAAGGTATTATGCGCCAAGTGGGCGGATAGGGTTGGCTTCATCCTGTGGGGAAATTGGAGCTGAAAGGCCAAGAGGAGAAGCCAAGCTTTGGCTTTGTTGGCCAAGAGGCACCATATTACTCAGTGCTGAATGGCCAAGAGGAGAAGACTGAGGGACACGAGGGAGGCAAGGTCTGAAACCTATCGTCTTTACTCCTTTGAGTACAGGGCTCCGGTTGCTTGGATGGGTAGTCACGCTGTAGAGCGTGATCATTCTGGATTCCCTCCAGATGGTACCTAAAGGTGGTATTCTGCTGCATTGCAGAGTCCACTGGAGCGCTTAGAGTACTGATTTTGGACACGTGAGTGTCGCACTTGCTCCTTTCGGTCTCAAACTTATCTGTCATGGTATGCCGATAGAGGTCTTGAGTACGGAGCGAGAGATTCAGTGATGAGATTTCCTCCGCTTGCTTAGAAATCAATATTTCCATCTTCATCACCCGAGTTCTCTCATCATTCCTTTGGTCAGCGACTTCAATGAGTTCTGCTGATTTGTCATCCAACTTAGTCATTGTGTTCATTAACTGATCGTATTTGGTCTGCAGCATTTTGAGTAGAACTGTGTTACTTTGAGTAACATTCAACAAAACTGCATGCATGTTATCAAGTTGAGCGCGCCTGTTTGTAGATAACTCGTCAGACTTATCTAGTTTGGCGTGGACATCTTCGTATTTAGTTTTGGCTAAATCGAGTTGTTCCTGTAGAAGGCATTGAAGAGTTTGTGCTTGTTCATCGTCATAAGTTTTTGCAATTACATTTAATTGTTCAGTTTTCAAATGCAGTTCCATAGCTAGCAGAATTTTTCCATTTTCTGCATTTGTCATTGGTTTCCTGGTTCTCTCCACCTGTCCCTTTATGTCTACCGTTACCTGCTCATGCTTCAGCTGTGCACTGCGGTATTGGACTGATGCCAATCTCGGGTGGCAAGACATCAGGGCTAGACTGGAAAGAACCTTTAAGAGGCCTGAGCCCGATGGTTTATTTTGGAGAGTGTTATTGTCTGCTGTTTTTCCACGAATGGCATAATTAGGGTTGGTATCGTTGCTGAGGTCAGAAATCAATCCATTTATGGGTGGGTTCACTAATTAGCAGGCGAGGTGGGACTACCCCCTCTGATAGCTTGTACATTATTAGAACATTTGAAAGGAAAAATGTTTTTCCTAATTTTCCAAAGTTTGATTTTGGAATGTGTTGGAAGCTGCAAAGACAGTTTTAATCTATTTATAGATGTTAATGAACCATCAGTACTGCACCAATACAGTGGGAGTTGGACGTGAATTAATTTGTAAAAGCAAATTGAATTAATTAATCAATGATAAAATTAATAAAACTTTACTTAACCTGGGAAGATGGTTCATCTAGGTTACTATTGCAAAGTTTAAAATGTCTCATTTAATTGGGAGAACCTAGAAAGGTATGTTCGACAATTTAACTTGTTAAATTGAATGAGATGATGATATCCAATCAATTTGGATTGTCTGGATTATCATAAAAGTAACCAGTAGTTTAAATGTTAGGGTACATTCACCACTAGGTTCACATCTCCGTAAGGCCAAAGCCACATGGGATTTCCACTGGAGGCGGGACTTCCGTCAGTACTGGCGTTTACTGAATGTGCTTTGCAAAAGCAGATTTGACTGATTGATCAATTTTAATGATAACACAAACCTGTATAGGCTATCTGGGAATTAAACTTTAAATTAACCTGAGAGCGTTGCTTCATCTACGTTAATGTGGAAAAAGTTTAACTTGTCTCATTGTAGAAACCCAATCAATTTGGATATTATTTAAAAGATCCACTTGAAAGGGAAATCTGGCAATTTCACTTGTTGGTTAAATCGAATGAGACATCGATATCTAGTCAATTGCGATTGGTCGGAAATCTTAACGTGATCCACGTTTTGGTGTCACCTAATTCCTTTTTCAAGAAATGTACTGGGGATTCTTCACCATCGCAGAAAGCTGAAATCAAACAGAAGTACAAAGTGCGGGACTTCCGCAGATGAATTTCAACGTGACACAGGAAAAAGAAAATACTGTTTCCCTTTGTTAGCTTAGCACCTCGTGCAAGCTAATCCTACTTTGTACAGAAATCTCACTTCCAAGCACAAAATAGGGTCCCCTTCACCAATGAAAGGGGTGTTTACTAGTGACATCTCACATGAACGCATTCGGCATACTTTGCTAGCATTATGTTGACCAGAGCGACATGGTACATAAATACAGATACAACTGTGGCCTACCCACGCTGTCTTAGCGCGATAGGTCGGACAGAATACTTCGGCTCGGTCGCAGAACAGATCTATCCTCTAATTTCTAACCTTACTGGCTCTATGCCCTTGCTCTAGAAATTAATATTGACCAACAGAAATCGTTCCGTTTGGCCTAACGGACTAAATCTGGAATTTACAATTCATTGCTATGACTATTGACACACGACCGGAGGAACTCTCCGTACCTTGTTCAAATGGAAACACACACACAACCAATTTGTATTCAAAGCAGTCTCTGTACAAGTCCGTTTGCACAATTGATATATATATATAATTCAACAGCAAAGTGCAATTCTATCTTAGATTCCTCACACGGGGCACCATATAAAGTCGAGTCTTTGGCATCATTAAATTGAAGACTGTTATTTTATCAAATCAATTGTTTAATTATTATTACGTGATTAAACTTATCATGTAAATGTAATTAACTAGGAAGTTGGGGCACCAAGGAAAATCTTCAGATTACAAAGTTATAATTTTCCTAATATAACTTTTCAGATATTTTAATATCTGATCAATTAGTCTTCAAATTAATGATTTATTCTTTACCTCACGTTAGTCTCATTCCAAACATCGTAAATTGTTGGTTATCTGCACGAACCCAGCCTTTACAATGAATAATTCATACACCAATTGTCTTAATCATTTATTTACTAACTAACTAAATAATCACAGAAATGCATAAACAAACAAACAGTAGATATGGTTAAATTATCAAGGAAATGATTGTGGAGGTTCCCTAGTGGGCTAAGCCGATATGACGGCTTGGTGGACAAAGGGAAGTGGGTGTGGACTGAGAAGGGCGGGAAAGACAAAAGAGACACTACACAGTTGATAATTATATTAATTGAAATGCTAATCCTTGGCACATGAACGCTCATTCATTTGGGAATAATTACAATCAATATATATTTACGCTCAGTGTGTCGGTTAGAATGGATACTTCAGAGTACCATTCAGAAATGTTCTTATAGAATAGATGTTTCGGCGGTTGTCGGTCCTCGCATCTCAGGTTGACATAATTTCTAGCTGCAGACTATTAATTAGTATCTAAGATTTGCTCATATTCTGTAGTGATCGATAGTCTCAGAGTTGAACCATTTCCCGCCGTGTAGCCAATGCTCCACGTGGTATGGTTAGGAATTCAATAACCATTGCAACATTAGCTTATACTGAGTTTTTTTTTGTGGTCTCTACTCAAACCTTCGCCCCCTCGGTGACCGAGGCACGCATGGTCTGAAGAGGATTTCATCAGGTGGGTTTTTTATTCGTAACAGTAGAAAAGGGCTGTCCCATGAGCCAGATCATGTCTGTGCTCATGGGGGCGGGCCAATGACTTAGTTAAACTTTAAAGGGAATACAATTCTCTCATATCAACATCATTACATCATTTCACAAATAGTTTAATCTTTACTCATTCATTTTATACAATAATTAGACGCAAACCTCATAATGGAGGCACCTGTATAAACAGAGTTATGTTAATGTGGCTATATTGTCTTTCATGAGGTCACAAACATGAAACAAAACGGACCGGGTCGAAGCTGGCTTCTCCACCGACCATCTACACATTCTCAAAAACATGGACATTGTTCAGTTCTCAAGTTCTGTGATGTAGAAGAAGTTCCTTTGTTCTACTGTGAAACTATATCTCATAATATACTGCATGGCCAGGAGGAGAGAGTCTCCTCCAGGAATTTACGACCTGAGATAACAGAACCTGGGTGTAGGAGGGAGGGAGAGGGGGATGCCACGCTCTATACCCAGAAAAGGCCACGTGATCACAAAGGGTTAGGGGTTAGGGACATGGACTGTTCTGTGGTGTAGGGGTTAGGGGTTAGGGACATGGACTGTTCTGTGGTGTAGGGGTTAGGGACATGGACTGTTCTGTGGTGTAGGGTTTAGAGACATGGACTGTTCTGTGGTGTAGGGGTTAAGGACATGGACTGTTCTGTGGTGTAGGGGTTAGGGGTTAGGGACATGGAATGTTATGTGGTGTAGGGGTTAGGGACATGGAATGTTCTGTAGTGTAGGGGTTAGGGACATGGACTGTTCTGTAGTGTAGGGGTTAGGGACATGGACTGTTCTGTAGTGTAGGGGTTAGGGACATGGACTGTTCTGTGGTGTAGGGGTTAGGGACATTGACTGTTCTGTGGTGTAGGGGTTAGGGACATGGACTGTTCTGTGGTGTAGGGGTTAGGGGTTAGGGACATGGACTGTTCTGTGGTGTAGGGGTTAGGGGTTAGGGACATGGACTGTTCTGTGGTGTAGGGGTTAGGGACATGGACTGTTCTGTAGTGTAGGGGTTAGGGACATGGACTGTTCTGTGGTGTAGGGGTTAGGGACATGGACTGTTCTGTGGTGTAGGGGTTAGGGGTTAGGGACATGGACTGTTCTGTGGTGTAGGGGTTAGGGGTTAGGGACATGGACTGTTCTGTGGTGTAGGGGTTAGGGACATGGACTGTTCTGTGGTGTAGGGGTTAGGGACATGGACTGTTCTGTGGTGTAGGGGTTAGGGACATGGAATGTTATGTGGTGTAGGGGTTAGAGACATGGACTGTTCTGTGGTGTAGGGGTTAGGGACATGGACTGTTCTGTGGTGTAGGGGTTAGGGACATGGAATGTTATGTGGTGTAGGGGTTAGGGACATGGAATGTTATGTGGTGTAGGGGTTAGGGACATGGAATGTTATGTGGTGTAGGGGTTAGGGACATGGACTGTTCTGTGGTGTAGGGGTTAGGGGTTAGGGACATGGACTGTTCTGTGGTGTAGGGGTTAAGGGTTAGGGACATGGACTGTTCTGTGGTGTAGGGGTTAGGGGTTAGGGACATGGAATGTTATGTGGTGTATGGGTTAGGGACATGGAATGATCTGTAGTGTAGGGGTTAGGGACATGGACTGTTCTGTGGTGTAGGGGTTAGGGACATGGAATGTTATGTGGTGTAGGGGTTAGGGACATGGACTGTTCTGTGGTGTAGGGGTTAGGGGTTAGGGACATGGAATGTTATGTGGTGTAGGGGTTAGGGACATGGACTGTTCTGTGGTGTAGGGGTTCGGGACATGGAATGTTCTGTAGTGTAGGGATTTGGGACATGGACTTTTCTGTGGTGTAGGGGTTCGGGACATGGAATGTTCTGTGGTGTAGGGGTTAGGGACAT
>NC_092093.1:26730671-26733171 GCF_045679555.1 Salvelinus alpinus | reverse complement strand
GCAGCATCTTCTCCGAGTGCCTCCCATTTTTCTGCCTTTATTGTTGGGGAGCAGCTGTTGCGTACCTGGACCCATATGTAGAGTGTATGCCAGCCATCCTGGCAGCCAGCCTCCCTAGGCTTTAGACACCAGAGTCAATCAATTCTTAAAGATGACTCGCCTGTCACATGGGGAGGGAGTCGGGGCTTAGGGGCTCTGGAGCTGGAATGCTCTTTGATGGAGGGGGGGGGGAGGAGTGCGGGTCCCATTGTTGTGCCAAGGAGTGCCCTTGGTGGGGAGGAGGGCATTGTTTTGTTGAGATGGATTGTTAGGATGGCTTTTCAGGCTGTGTCTGTAGCTGGGTCGTTGGTCCTACATAAACACAAAATCCCCCTTAACGAGTAGTGTCTGTTGTCAGCTCCGTCCTTCTGCTGTTTACTGTCTGTTTAGAAGTCACCGTTTGCTGTGGAATGTGTGAACGGCTGATCATTCACCCCATGTCAAAGTGCAGAGGTGGGCTAATTATGTGATAGCCACACTATCCATAGACTCATTAATTACAGTTAGTGGTCTGGAGTGTCTAAGTGAACGGAATATTGGTCATTCCTACCTGTCTCACGGTGCTAACCTGTCTAACCTCCCTGCCTGAGGTTCAACCTGAGACTGAAGACAGCCGATCATCAAGGAAGACACTCACAGACAGGCACTCACAGTAACATTTCACTCTTTCTCTCTCTCTCTCTCTCTCTCTCTCTCTCTCTCTCTCTCTCTCTCTCTCTCTCTCTCTCTCTCTCTCTCTCTCTCTCTCTCTCTCTCTCTCTCTCTCTCTCTTTAGACCTTTCCATTTATCTCTCTACCTCTCCTTCAGTCTCTCTGGAAAACAATACCCTTCAGATCTGGCTTGCTGCTGCTGTACCTTGGGAAATGTGTGGTTATTATTAGTCTAGCCACAGGGGCCTTTGTTAGCGGTTAAGGAGGAGAGGAGGGGGCAGCAGGCTCGTCCCAGGGTCTTTTTTGGAGAGCCCTGTGTCCGTCCGTCCCATATCCATTTCATGACAAATGAAATTCCTCGGGCCCTGCCAGAAACAATGAGCTGTTTGGCTGCTTGGCCTACCCCGCCTGATCACCGGCTGGGTTGTAGGGGAGCTTGCCTTGCTGAGACCGGTTTCCAACTCATGCAGCTGTCCTGGTTGTCACTCCTTGTCTTAAGGCTCTCCCTGAGCTCAGGGCTAGAGCCCATGGATCAGAGAGCTAGGGGGTGGTGGGGCTCCGGGGGGCCTGGGGGGCCCCGAGAGGCGATTCTCAGTACTCAACAGTGTCTGAAAAATGGCCCCAGACACAAAGGGAGTTGGATGGTGTTAAGACCCCTCGGAACGGAACAGAATGGACCTGGCACCCTGGCATGAGGTCACAGAACCCAGTTTAGTTCCCTTCGTCCTGCTCTCTGATTGACAGGAGGAGGTGGTTTCAGATGGAATCATGGTGTGATTTACTGTACACTGCTGCTTGAGACCACTACGCAGAAATAGTATTTTCCTACAACTTCAATACAATTTTGCATACAGTTTGAATAGATAAGACAACAGGCCACATACTGTAGAGAGGCCCATACAGTTGCCTATATTACAATGTAATACATTCATATTCAAAGGGGAATCTGTTCCCCGTTATGCTGTTAACACAGTGTGTATCTGTGTTAGTGAATGTATGTCTTCTGTGTTGATAACAGGTGGTAAACTTTAATACGGTGCTAATATTCAATGAATAACCCTCTGTGTGCTGTGTGCTGTGTGCTGTATCTGTTTTGGAGGAGAATACAAAGACAAATGTATCTCTCCACCTCTCTCCCTCTCTCTCTCTCTTTGTTTCTCTCTCTCTCTCTCTTTGTTTCTCTCTCTTTCTCTCGTTCTCTCTCTCTCTCTCTCTCTCTGAGTCTATCGCTTATGTCTCAGAGATTAACATTTGCTAAAACACCTCCTGTTCATCTAAGTAATTAAAACATTAGAATTACTCAGGATTATGCAGTGCTTTATATTTGATCCAGCTCTCTATGCGTGGCCCTGTATCCAAATGGGTCAGTAGGAAATATAATGGGTCAGTGTGATTTCTGATTCAAGGATCTAGAAGAGGTGAACGATGCCAATAATGGCACCAAAAGACTGGATAGGATGCGTGCGTGTGTGTGTGTGTGTTTTGGGAGGAAAATCCAGCCTTGCCCTGAGTGCCATCTGCCTTGGACTCACTGGAACCAGTTTAAACTGGGAAGGCCAAGACCAGTTCAGGGTCTCTCTCTCTCTCTCTCTCTCTCTCTCTCTCTCTCTCTCTCTCTCTCTCTCTCTCTCTCTCTCTCTCTCTCTCTCTCTCTCTCTCTCTCTCTCTCTCTCTCTCTCTCTCTCTCTCTCTCTCTCTCTCCTTCGCTCTGTCTCTCTCTCACTCTCGCTCTCTCTCTCTCTCTCGCTCTCCTTCGCTCTGTCTCTCTCTCACTCTTGCTCTTTCTCTCTCGCGCTCTCTCTCTCACTTT
>NC_092093.1:26708171-26725671 GCF_045679555.1 Salvelinus alpinus | reverse complement strand
AAAAAGTAAGAAATCACAAAAAATACTCTCAAAACGTCATGCTTCATGACACAATTCCTGACAGAGATCCTTCCCAAAAGTTCACTCCTATTAGCTTTTTTGTAATAAATTTGTATTTTACAATTTAAAAAAAGATATATATGCAGTTCGATATCAATTGAAACCAAACAAAGATCCTTCTAATCCAGTTAAAGAAGAGTTGTTATTACCCAGCAGTAATCTGTTTAGAAATAAGAGTCAGGAATAATCTGTTCAGCTGCACAATGCACAGGAACTCCTTCTTAGGGTGGGGTTGTAGGGGGGGAAGGGAGAGGGGATGGGGGGTGATATTAATCCGTGTATCAGATAAAAGTGTCCTTCCTATCCTTTGTTTTGTGTTACAGGTTCTTTTAAGCCTTTGGCTGGTGCTTTGAAACACAGACAAACCCATCATCCCCGCTCTCAGGACTTGGATCTTAAGAAGAACTGTGTCTGCGGGTGAACATAATGAAGGGAGTAGCTCTCCGCCTTTCTCTCCTCCTTTTGTCAGGCGCTTTGTGCCGCCTTTACAAGTCAGCAGGTTAACCTGCTTCTTTTCATCTTGTGACACACCAAACCAAAGCCGACGTGGCTGAGGTCGGGGCGATGACCAGCGAGCACACACACACACACACACACACACACACACACACACACACACACACACACACACACACACACACACACACACACACACACACACACACACACACACACACACACACACACACACACACACACACACATAGCACACACGCGCACGTACGCACACGCACGCACTCACTCACACACAGTAGCCTATGTGATCTTTCAGTGCTTAGAATGTACTTCAAAGGACAAGTAACTACTAGTTGCTACATTGTATTAGTAGTCAGTGCAGGTAGCTTCAGACAAAACAAGATAACAGGATTCAACTAGATCAAAATGTTGAATGTCAACGTATTTCACTGGTATGAATCAAGGAATGGTGTTTATGTATGAATGTATCAATAACTGAATAAACTGTGCATAGGGACTCTCATGGAATTATACTGTATCATTGTCAGAATCTGTAAGTATACATTCTATAGATGCACCTGTTTGGAATTGAGAGGATCATGTGAGCTTTGTTCCATGTTTAGGGTCTTTGGGATCTATTGAATCTGTTTTGCTGAAGCGTTACAGACTGCAAGATAGAAATTTAAAGGTAATTTCCTATTGAGCTGACATCTGCAGTGCGGGAACATTGCCTTTAAATTTCAATCACGCTGTAACGCTGAATTTCCACAGACAGATTGAATAGAGCCCTTTTGTCTCTGTCTTTATGGTTCTGAGAGGTTCATTTCCCTCTAGGCTGAGTGGTGACCTCTAACCTTGCATTGTTCAGGGAGAAAGGAGCAGCTAGCACTGAGCCAGGTGAATATTGCAGAGAAGAAGACATAGGAGGGGAAAGGTGTCTGTGTCCATACAATTACTATTAATGAACATCTGTGTGTCTCTATTCTCTCCATTTTTCCCTGACCTTGTGAGCTGACAAGGTAAGACTCGAGGACACCGTTTTAGGCTATAGCTAGAATCATTTTTTTCTGGTCAGCTGACATGGTCTGGAAAATATACATCTCTTCCTCCCATCTCTCCTCACTCCCTCTAACATTTGGCTATCTATTCGTTTAACTGCTTTTAAATACAATTCCATCAAATATTAGTACAGTGCTTTGTAGTAAAATATTAAATAAACTTTTAATTTGCTTGGAAAGTAGCTTCATATTTTTTCTCATAGTTAACCTTGTCATTAGCTTCATCACAGAATGAACGAGTTTTACTATTTATGTTGCTGAGATAAATTGCATTGCAAAAAGCCATTATCACAGAGAAAACTGTGGCCTTCCCAGTTCCACTTTATTTTCCAGTCCTTTTATTAAACTACTATGTTTACTTGGTATTAAAGTACCTGGTACTGTTAATGGTAACAACAGAATAATGAGCTAATAATTATACTTTAGTTTGTCTGGGATTTATGCACCACTGTATACCATTTAATCCCTGGTCATATCTCCTTCATTTTGAATAAATGAAGTAGCAGTAAGTAGCTTCCGCTCCTCATTGGACTGTAAAATAAAGCATTACCGCCTTCCCTTTCATCCACACATGCCATGTCCCACCAACTGTGTAGTATGTATGAATGAATGATGAAATCCTGAATGAATGGCCCGTAAATGTGCGGGGCTAACATGTGCGACATTGCTATTTCAACGCTGGAGTCGATGTGGATGGCCTTGAAACAATGACGAGTCATAAAGTCAGACAGTAACCGGTCTGTCTTAATGCACTCAACAGCGCCAAAAGGTTACACGCTGCGTGTTTCTGTGTGTGTGTGTTTCTCTGTGCGCGTGTGGTATGTATTTGTGCATGTGCATGTGTGTGTGTGTGTGTGTGTGTGTGTGTGTGTGTGTGTGTGTGTGTGTGTGTGTGTGTGTGTGTGTGTGTGTGTGTGTGTGTGTGTGTGTGTGTGTGTGTGTGTGTGTGTGTGTGTGTGTGTGTGTGTGTGCCGATGCCTACAGACCTCTGCATTGTTTTCTATTTGTGTTAAGCCTAGGGTTGAGACTCATGTTCCCCTTCTGTTTTTACTTGAGCCCCAGGACTGAGGCCTACTCCCTCCTCCAGTGTATGCCTTATCAGCAGAGAAGATCAAGCACAACTTGGACCCACACAAACAGACAGAGGGGGGGATGGGGGATATGAAATGAAATGAGAAAGAGGCTTGTGCCTAAATTGCTCAGAGAAAAGTAATTATATGTAGAGAATTTATACTCTTTCGGAATATTAATAATAATTTATTTTCTGTAACGTTGTCAAGAGACAAACAAATCTGTGCCAATCTTTAGCAAGCAATGATGACAAATAATAATAATAACAACAACAGGAATAATAATATACACTCAATAAACACAATACCCTACTCGCAGAAAACACACTTCAAAACATCATGGTAGAGCTCATTAGGTGGCTGATACCAGTCCAGTTAAGTATACCAGTCCAGACCAGTACTAGTTTTCCAGACCAGTACTAGTAGTCCAGACCAGTATACCAGTCCAGACCAGTATACCAGTCCAGACCAGCATACCAGTCCAGGCCAGTACTAGTAGTCCAGACCAGTATACCAGTCCAGACCAGTAGCAGTAGTCCAGACCAGTATACCAGTTCAGACCAGTAGTAGTAGTCCAGACCAGTATACCAGTCCAGACCAGTAGCAGTAGTCCAGACCAGTATACCAGTCCAGACCAGTAGTCCAGACCAGTACTAGTAGTCCAGACCAGTAGTAGTAGTCCAGACCAGTATACCAGTCCAGACCAGTACCAGTAGTCCAGACCAGTATACCAGTCCAGACCAGTAGTCCAGACCAGTACTAGTAGTCCAGTATAGTCCAGCAGTTAATAAAGTCATTAGGCTGCAGGCAGCATGGTGTAGTGTGTTGTCCTCCCTGGGACAGCCATAGTAGTGGGAACCGCCTATTAGGGAGCAACCTTGCACAGTGGGGTGAGCCTATTGAGCACCCCACTAACATAGGGCCCCTCTGTAGTGTAGTGGCCAAAGTCTATTGGTGACCACACTAGGATTGTAGGGTCCTCCTTAGAGTAGGTAGGGTACAGGCTAGTGGGAAGCCCCTCCCTGCGCATAGTGGGGATCCCTCCCTAGTGTTTCTAGTCAATCAGGGCAGATAGGTCAGGGTTCACACAGTCCAAAACACCCAATAGGATCAACGTCTCTTCAGATCAGCAGAATCATTTAAAAAACAAAGAATAATCCTAATCATGGGAATAATAACAACAACACAATAGTTAGATCATTTAGGAACAGCCCAGTAGGCTTCAGATGGGGAGGAATGCTACTTCATACTTCATACATGAACAAAAAAACTGGAAAATCATAGAATAGGGAAAGAAATAAAATTATGAAAATCTGAAAAAGCAGAAAGCATCGGGCGGGGGGGCGGGGGGAGCGGAGGCGGAGGCGGGGCAGGGATGGTTACTCATGTAGAAGCTCCTGGAGACAGTTGGGTGATTTGAAGACCTCGGGCACATCGCTGTCCAGCTTGCAGATCACCTTGTAAATGGCTTTTTTCCAGGATGGGTCCACGTCTTTGCCTGCCACGATGGCATTGAAGAACTCACGCAGCGTGATCTGAGCCACCTCCAGGAACCTCTCTGGAACCTGCACCAACACAGACAGAAGACAGGGGGCGTTAGTTCAGGTTCTCCTGATGGCTTGAGCACAGTGAGAGCAACACCATAACAGTGGGTTTGATGACTACAACAGCCGTATACTGTATACTGAATATATGCATGAACTGTAACAAACATATTAGAATATTATCAGACCATAATATTTACTCCTCCGAATATTTATATATTTCTTAACTCCATTCTTTTACTTTTAGATGTGTGTATTGTTGTGTATTGTTAGATACTACTGCACTGTTGGAGCTAGAAACACAAGCGTTTCGATTCACCCACAATAACATCTGCTAAATGTGTATGTGACCAATTAAATGAATGAACGGTCTCACATTTTGCAAAAATTGTAGTTGTGGGGTGGGAAGTCATTGTATCATTTACAGTAACACTCTGTTTTTATGTGAAACAGAATAAAGGGTTTAGTTAGTGGCTGTGATGAGAAGCCCTGTGGTGTTCTGTAATATTGTGTATCTCCTGCCTCTTCAGTCGCTACTTCCTTAAAAAGCCCACTGAAATCCACACTTGTATTGCGACTTACGACGGCTCATTTCTTGTCAATTCTGAGGTTTATATCACCACCTTCCTCCTCCCCCCAGCTTCAGAAAGACGTCTTTATGAGTGTACTGTAAATCTGAACCCAAACAACCGCATGCAGGGAGCCTGAAAAGAGGAAGTAAAATGCTTTGGGAACACAGATACACAGGCTCTTTAGTGTCCCTCACAGCTCTGCTCACTGACACCACAGAGATTATTAGTCTGGCAAAGATCTGTGACACCTTCCACCGAGCCAGCACTCACACACACATGCACGTCTGCACACATAGACACACACCTCTTGAGCCAAGGAGATGACACATCCCACACTGTGAGAGAGAGAGACATGACGCACACACGTGTGCATGCAGGCGTGCCCACACACACACACACACACACACACACACACACACACACACACACACACACACACACACACACACACACACACACACACACACACACACACACACACACACACACACACACACACACACACACACACAAACACACACAAACACACACAGCCCTGGTATATTTGGCTGAACCTCTCTCCTTCACTCAAAGCCCCAGAGCGATGCAGCCTTCAGGGGTCACCTGCTTGGATAATGCTGACTGCCTCCCTGCCTGTCCGCCTCCCTCTACAGCCACAGACCCACACACACACACATATACACACACCACACACACATAGAAACACACACAGGCAGACACGCTCAGACACACTCACACACCCAGCAGCTTGCCCAAACGCCTGACTGTGCGCACTCGGCTCCTCTCCTCCTGTGTCCTGCAGATACTCATCAGGAGTGTCAGGACACAGCAAGGTTAGTGGCCACCGGAACACACCGGAACACACACACAGGCAGCACTGGACAGCCAAACACCCCCCTCAGGGTGATGAATGGAGTCTCTCTCTCTCTGTGTGTGTGTGTGTGTGTGTGTGTGTGTGTGTGTGTGTGTGTGTGTGTGTGTGTGTGTGTGTGTGTGTGTGTGTGTGTGTGTGTGTGTGTGTGTGTGTGTGTGTGTGTGTGTGTGTGTGTGTGTGTGTGTGTGTCCACAGCTCTGTGTGAAAAGGTGAATCATGAATAAGAAAGTGTATGACTGATTATTTGTTTTTGTAATTGTGTGCTAGAACAGTAGAAGTGTCATCCAGTCACAACAATTCATTCAACCTATCGTAAAAACACCTCATCTTATTCATGTATAACTACTTAACGACACAATCTAAAAAATAGAGTCAATTCTGTTTGGGCTTGTGCCACTGAAAAACAGTGACTCATTGACCTGGGAAGCAGCAGACTGTGACCCTATAGACACCAGCCCGGCAGGCAGGAAGGCAGGCAGCAGTCTAGTGCAGTGCGAGACGCAGGGAGTGCTGCATTACTAAGAATATTCCTGCATGGAATTTCTCCTGACGTTTTGACTATAAAAGGACAGTAAAATGCTGACTGCAAGGAGAAGGCAATGTCAAGGAGAAAAGGGTATTGGTATTTCAGATCCTCTTGACTGAGAGAGCGAGAGGGAGGGGGAGGGAGAGCCGAGGGAAGGAGTGGTGAGGGAAGTAGAGAGAGGATGAGGGAGGAAGAGGGTGCAAGTGAGAAAGTAAAGACTGAATAGAAGCAGTGAAAGGGTGAGAGGAAAGGGTGAGAAGAGAGTGTGAGAGGAGAGGTTGAGAGGAGAGGGTGAGAGGAGAGGAGAGGGAATGAGGAGAGGGTGAGAGAAGAGGGTGAGAGGAGAGGGTGAGAGGAGAGGGAGAGAGGAGAGGAGAGGGAATGAGGAGAGGGTGAGAGGAGAGGGTGAGAGGAGAGGAGAGGGAATGAGGAGAGGGTGAGAGGAGAGGGTGAGAGGAGAGGGAGAGAGGAGAGGGTGAGAGGAGAGGGAGAGAGGAGAGGAGAGGGAGAGAGGAGAGGGAATGAGGAGAGGGTGAGAGGAGAGGGAGAGAGGAGAGTGTGAGAGGAGAGGGAATGAGGAGAGGGTGAGAGGAGAGGGAGAGAGGAGAGGGTGAGAGGAGAGGGAGAGAGGAGAGGAGAGGGAGAGAGGAGAGGGAATGAGGAGAGGGTGAGAGGAGAGGGAGAGAGGAGAGGGTGAGAGGAGAGGGAATGAGGAGAGGGTGAGAGGAGAGGGGAGAGGATGGGAGAGAGGAGAGGGAGAGAGGAGAGGTGAGAGGGGAGAGGAGAGGTGAGAGGAGAGGGTGAGAGGAGAGAGTGAGAGGAGAGGTTGAGAGGAGAGGGTGAGAGGAGAGGGAATGAGGAGAGGGTGAGAGGAGAAGGAGAGGGGAGAGGATGGGATGAGAGGGAGAGAGGAGAGGGTGAGAGGATAGGGTGAGATGAGAGGGGAGAGGGAGAGAGGAGAGGTGAGAGGGGAGAGGGAGAGAGGAGAGGTGAGAGGGAGAGGGTGAGAGTGAGAGGAGAGGGTGAGAGGAGAGGTTGAGAGGTTGAGAGGAGAGGGTGAGAGGAGAGGTTGAGAGGAGAGGGTGAGAGGAGAGGGTGAGAGGAGAGGGTGAGAGGAGAGGTTGAGAGGAGAGGGTGAGCGGAGAGGGTGAGAGGAGAGGGAGAGAGGAGAGGGTGAGAGGAGAGAGAGAGAGGAGAGGGAGAGATGAGAGGATGGGATGAGAGGGAGAGGGAGAGAGGAGAGGGCGAGAGGAAAGGGAGAGAGTAGAGGGTGAGAGGAGAGGGTGAGATGAGAGGGAAAGGGGAGAGGGAGAGAGGAGAGGTGAGAGGGAGAGGGTGAGAGGAGAGGGTGAGAGGAGAGGGATAGAGAGAGGAGAGGGTGAGAGGAGAGGTGAGAGGAGAAAAGGAGAGGGTGAGAGGAGAGGGTAAGAGGAGAGGGTGAGAGAAGAGGGAGAGAAGAGAGGAGAGAGGGTGAAAGGAGAGGGAGAGAGCAGAGGGATGAGAGGAGAGGGTGAGAGGAGAGAGTGAGAGGAGAGGGTGAGAGGAGAGGGAGAGGGAGAGAGGAGAAGGTGAGAGGAAGGGGTGAGAGGTGAAGATGAGAGGAGAGGGAGAGAGGAGAGTGTGAGAGGGAGAGAGGGTGAATGGAGTGTGAGAGGAGAGGGTGAGAAGGAGGGTGAGAGGAGAGGGAGGGGAGAGGGTGAGAGGAGAGGGAGAGAGGAGAGGGTGAGAGGAGAGGGAGGGGAGAGGGTGAGGGGAGAGAGGAGAGGGAGAGTGGAGAGCGAGAGGAGAGGGAGAGAGAAGAGGGTGAGAGGAGAGGGTAAGTGGAGAGGATGAGAGTAGAGGGAGAGGGAGAAAGGAGAGGGTGAGAGGAGAGGGTGAGAGGAGAGGAGAGGGAGAAAGGAGAGGGAGAGAGGAGAGGGAGAGAGGAGAAGAGAGGGAGAGAGGAGAGGGTGAGAAGAGAAGAAAAGAGAGAGGAGAGGGTGAGAGGAGAGGGTGAGAGGAGAGGGTGAGAGGAGAGGAGAGGGAGAGAGGAGTAGGAGAGGGTGAGAGGAGAGGGTGAGAGGAGAGGGAGAGAGGAGTAGGAGAGGGTGAGAGGAGAGGGAGAGAGGAGAGGGAGGAGAGGGTGAGAGGAGGGAGAAAGTAGAGGGAGAGAGGAGAGAGGAGAGGGGGAGAGGGTGAGAGGAGAGAGAAAGTAGAGGGAGAAAGTAGAGGTAGAGAGGAGAGGGTGAGAGGGAGAGAGGAGAGGTAGGAGAGGATGAGAGGAGAGGGAGATGTAAGTGGAGAGAGAAAGCAGGAGCAAGAGAGAGTGGGAGTTATTCTTGTCCCTGATCCCTTTGTCTGTGATTGTGTGTGTGTGTGTGTGTGTGTGTGTGTGTGTGTGTGTGTGTGTGTGTGTGTGTGTGTGTGTGTGTGTGTGTGTGTGTGTGTGTGTGTGTGTGTGTGTGTGCGTGTGCGTGTGCGTGTGTGTGTGTGTGTACGAGCTGGTGTGTGTGTGCGTGTGCGTGTGTGTGTGTGTGTGTACGAGCTGCCTGGTTGTCGTGGCCAGCAGAAAGCTTTAACTGTTTTGTCCCCCTTTCTGTCCCCTCTCCGTCCCCCCCTGCTTCCCCATCCCTCCCTCCCTCGGGTCAGCTGTTGGGCCTTTGTTCCAGAGGCATTGTGGGGGATTATCCTGTGTGGCTGCTCATTCGCTCGGTTGGCCGGTAAACAGGGCCAATCGCAACGCTCACAATCCTTCATACATATTTCATAGGGCTTTTAACAACTTCTCGCTGTCCAAATTAAAGGAGGGCCCTACAAAGACACAGAGAGGAGAGAGTGATGTCTGAAAGAGGCTGGCAGAAAAGGTTGGGGGATAACAGAATAAAGGTAAAGAGAGAGAGAGGGGTGGGGAGAGGGGTGGGGGGCTGAAAAAGGCAAATAGGGTGACTGAATGAAAGGAACGACGAATCTGAAGCTGACCTCTCTAAGTCAACCACAGACAGACAGACAGACAGACAGACAGACAGACAGACAGACAGACAGACAGACAGACAGACAGACAGACAGACAGACAGACAGACAGACAGACAGACAGACAGACAGACAGACAGACAGACAGACAGACAGACAGACAGACAGACACACACACACACACACACACACACACACACACACAATGGTGCAGCACTGCGAGTCACATTCCCTTTCTGCTGATGAAGACATCAGACTTTCTGGAATATAAATGTTTTGTCCTGCCACTCAGTGTGTTCTGGACAGGGGAGTGAGGGGGGGGGGGGGGGGAGACAGAGGGATAGAAGTTGGAAGTGAGTGAGGGAGAGAGGGAGACAGAGGGATAGAGGATGGGAGAGAGGGAGGGAGAGAGGGAGACAGAGGGATAGAGGATGGGAGAGAGGGAGGGAGAGACGGAGACAGAGGGATAGAGGATGGGAGAGAGGGAGGGAGAGAGGGAGACAGAGGGATAGAGGATGGGAGAGAGGGAGGGAGAGAGGGAGACAGAGGGATAGAGGATGGGAGAGAGGGAGGGAGAGAGGGAGACAGAGGGATAGAGGATGGGAGAGAGGGAGGGAGAGAGGGAGACAGAGGGATAGAGGATGGGAGAGAGGGAGGGAGAGTGGGAGGTGGGGCAGTGAAAGTGTCCAAAACAAGAGCTTTCATAAAAAGAGATACCATGCTGCTCTTCCCCAGTGTAACACAATATGAGAAGAGGAAAGGAAAAGAGAGGGAGAGATAGAGAAAGAAAGAACAAAAAAAAGTGTTGTTGGCAAAATCAAGGCGCTAATATTTTACCCAGCATTCATTCATCTCACTGTGTACTCTCTCTCGCTCACACACACACATACACAGACTGGTCACTAGAAATAGCCAGCAATTTCGGACGTTTGAGGAGGTCCCCAGAATGTCTATACACGCCTTCCTCGACACTCACAATGTTGTTTTTTACCATTACACAGCAGTGGGCCTCTAACGCTCGGCGCGCGCTGCTTAGACCACTGCACTACCACAGTTCTGTGCGCTAGCAAGCCATGAGAATACTTGATGGTAACAGCTCGTCGTTCATTCTTTTGTTTTCAGTCTTCCCCAAACCATAGACCTAACATGAACCACTCAGAACGAATATATCTAAACTTGAAGTCGATTCTGTTTTGACCCTGTAACCACGCGGAAACTAGGAGATCTTGTTGCGGCCACATACATGTAACCCCCACCCCCCCTGCATGGACCAACACAAGTCCTGCTGTCAGTATAGTAAATATTGAGCAAGAGAAGACAACCTAACAGCCCACTACTGAGAACAGAGGGGGTGAGACGAGGAGACGAGGGGGTTTTGTGGACAAGCGGCACAGATGAGGCATTTAATCACTCTCATTCATTCTCTGTCCCCCTTAACCCCCCCACCCACCCACCCCCCCCTCTCTCTCGTGACAGGTTGCTTTGAGACAGAGGGATAAGCTCTCCTGCAGAAAGGGGGAATCGGATTTCCTATTTTTTGATGAGATAATAAAATATGACAGAGGACAATGGCAGCGCCTAGACTGCTGGGGGCTATTCACACAACATCATCCAGGCTGTCTTAAGACTGCTTAAACCAACAGCAGAAAGGTAGCCAGCCATGGGGCCTAAATCCACTCCTGTTCAACGGGACGCTGTGTGTGTGGTGTATCTGTGTGTTTGTTCTGTAAAGCCTGAGAAAGCCCCTCTATGTGACTCAGTGTATAGTGTTTGTTTGGCCAGCGTGTTTTCTCCCTGCCTTTGGGAACTGTCAGGAGATGTATTGCACCTTCTATTTGCTCAGCGCTGGACAAACAAAATGAGACCCTGGAAGATAAGCTCTGTGTGCGCTGGACTAGCCTTGAAGGATGCATGCCACCGAGGGAACCCACATGCTCTGAGTTCCCCTGGGTTAATTCCTAACCCGCTCCGGGCTCCCGGCCTGGGAATAGGAACGCTTCCCATACCTTTTTCATCTGGGTGAGGGACACTCCAGGATTTTACTTTCCATTGAATTCTGTGGATGTTGAGCTCTTACACCGGAACACAGTTTCTTTCATACATTTAACCAGCTTCAACTCCTGAATGGTCGATGTTGGACACTGTTCAGCAGGGAAGCACAATCTGAACTTGAGAAAATAAAATGTCTTAGTTGACTACAACCAGATTTTCCCAGAAACATCACACAGACAACCCTGTTTATCAACTCCAATCAATCATCTACAAAGGCCTTGATAAGCTCTTGGACTGCACTGTCACTTTGGGCAAACAGAACCCATGCCCCCTTCCTCCCCCTCTTCCTCACGCCACCGCACTTCAGCTGATAAGACAATGCCATGGCTGAAGAGTCCAAGAGAAAAGGAGAGGGGGAAGAAAAGAGAGGAGGAAAGAAGAGAGGAGAGGGGCAGTGTAAATCGGCTGCTGGTCGTACTGACAGTGACAGGGAGATGGAGGAGGGGGCCTTGGGGCCCTAGCTGAAGCCTTGCCGAGCTGCTGCCTGCCTACGTCTGTGTTTTCCTTGTGGGAGAAAACACTGGGCCAGTGTCATCTGTGTGCTTCTCAAGGTGTACCACATCATCTGTGTGCTTCTCAAGGTGTACCACATCATCTGTGTGCTTCTCGAGGTGTACCACATCATCTGTGTGCTTCTCAAGGTGTACCACATCATCTGTGTGCTTCTCAAGGTGTACCACATCATCTGTGTGCTTCTCAAGGTGTACCACATCATCTGTGTGCTTCTCAAGGTGTACCACATCATCTGTGTGCTTCTCAAGGTGTACCACATCATCTGTGTGCTTCTCAAGGTGTACCACATCATCTGTGTGCTTCTCAAGGTGTACCACATCATCTGTGTCCTTCTCGAGGTGTACCACATCATCTGTGTGCTTCTCAAGGTGTACCACATCATCTGTGTGCTTCTCGAGGTGTACCACATCATATGTGTGCTTCTCAAGGTGTACCACATCATCTGTGTGCTTCTCGAGGTGTACCACATCATCTGTGTGCTTCTCAAGGTATACCACATCATCTGTGTGCTTCTCGAGGTGTACCACATCATCTGTGTGCTTCTCAAGGTGTACCACATCATCTGTGTGCTTCTCGAGGTGTACCACATCATCTGTGTGCTTCTCAAGGTGTACCACATCATCTGTGTGCTTCTCGAGGTGTACCACATCATCTGTGTGCTTCTCAAGGTGTACCACATCATCTGTGTGCTTCTCGAGGTGTACCACATCATCTGTGTGCTTCTCAAGGTGTACCACATCATCTGTGTGCTTCTCGAGGTGTACCACATCATCTGTGTGCTTCTCAAGGTGTACCACATCATCTGTGTGCTTCTCAAGGTGTACCACATCATCTGTGTGCTTCTCAAGGTGTACCACATCATCGGTGTGCTTCTCAAGGTGTACCACATCATCTGTGTGCTTCTCAAGGTATACCACATCATCTGTGTGCTTCTCAAGGTGTACCACATCATCTGTGTACTTCTCAAGGTATACCACAGGCAGGGAGAAAACGCTGGGTCAGTGTCATCTGTGTACATCTCAAGGTGTACCACATCTGTGTGCTTCTCAAGGTGTACCACATCATCTGTGTACTTCTCAAGGTATACCACAGGCAGGGAGAAAACGCTGGGTCAGTGTCATCTGTGTACATCTCAAGGTGTACCACATCATCTGTGTGCTTCTCAAGGTATACCACAGGCAGGGAGAAAACACTGGGTCAGCGTCATCTGTGTACTTCTCAAGGTGTACCACATCATCTGTGTGCTTCTCAAGGTGTACCACATCATCTGTGTGCTTCTCAAGGTGTACCACATCATCTGTGTATTTCTCAAGGTGTACCACATCATCTGTGTGCTTCTAAAGGTGTACCACATCATCTGTGTGCTTCTCAAGGTGTACCACATCATCTGTGTGCTTCTCAAGGTATACCACAGGCAGGGAGAAAACACTGGGTCAGCGTCATCTGTGTACTTCTCAAGGTATACCACAGGCAGGGAGAAAACACTGGGCCAGCGTCATCTGTGTACTTCTCAAGGTGTACCACATCATCTGTGTGCTTCTCAAGGTGTACCACATCATCTGTGTGCTTCTCAAGGTGTACCACATCATCTGTGTGCTTCTCAAGGTGTACCACATCATCTGTGTGCTTCTCAAGGTGTACCACATCATCTGTGTCCTTCTCGAGGTGTACCACATCATCTGTGTGCTTCTCAAGGTGTACCACATCATCTGTGTGCTTCTCGAGGTGTACCACATCATATGTGTGCTTCTCAAGGTGTACCACATCATCTGTGTGCTTCTCGAGGTGTACCACATCATCTGTGTGCTTCTCAAGGTATACCACATCATCTGTGTGCTTCTCGAGGTGTACCACATCATCTGTGTGCTTCTCAAGGTGTACC
Source organism: Salvelinus alpinus (assembly GCF_045679555.1). Classification (NCBI taxonomy): domain Eukaryota; kingdom Metazoa; phylum Chordata; class Actinopteri; order Salmoniformes; family Salmonidae; genus Salvelinus; species Salvelinus alpinus. Next base: position 26,712,115 of record NC_092093.1, on the reverse strand, counting down.
ACATCATCTGTGTGCTTCTCGAGGTGTACCACATCATCTGTGTGCTTCTCAAGGTGTACCACATCATCTGTGTGCTTCTCGAGGTGTACCACATCATCTGTGTGCTTCTCAAGGTGTACCACATCATCTGTGTGCTTCTCGAGGTGTACCACATCATCTGTGTGCTTCTCAAGGTGTACCACATCATCTGTGTGCTTCTCGAGGTGTACCACATCATCTGTGTGCTTCTCAAGGTGTACCACATCATCTGTGTGCTTCTCAAGGTGTACCACATCATCTGTGTGCTTCTCAAGGTGTACCACATCATCGGTGTGCTTCTCAAGGTGTACCACATCATCTGTGTGCTTCTCAAGGTATACCACATCATCTGTGTGCTTCTCAAGGTGTACCACATCATCTGTGTACTTCTCAAGGTATACCACAGGCAGGGAGAAAACGCTGGGTCAGTGTCATCTGTGTACATCTCAAGGTGTACCACATCTGTGTGCTTCTCAAGGTGTACCACATCATCTGTGTACTTCTCAAGGTATACCACAGGCAGGGAGAAAACGCTGGGTCAGTGTCATCTGTGTACATCTCAAGGTGTACCACATCATCTGTGTGCTTCTCAAGGTATACCACAGGCAGGGAGAAAACACTGGGTCAGCGTCATCTGTGTACTTCTCAAGGTGTACCACATCATCTGTGTGCTTCTCAAGGTGTACCACATCATCTGTGTGCTTCTCAAGGTGTACCACATCATCTGTGTATTTCTCAAGGTGTACCACATCATCTGTGTGCTTCTAAAGGTGTACCACATCATCTGTGTGCTTCTCAAGGTGTACCACATCATCTGTGTGCTTCTCAAGGTATACCACAGGCAGGGAGAAAACACTGGGTCAGCGTCATCTGTGTACTTCTCAAGGTATACCACAGGCAGGGAGAAAACACTGGGCCAGCGTCATCTGTGTACTTCTCAAGGTGTACCACATCATCTGTGTGCTTCTCAAGGTGTACCACATCATCTGTGTGCTTCTCAAGGTGTACCACAGGCAGGGTGTCAAGGACGGGACAGGGTCGAAGACGCTGCTGACAAACTCCCATCACTCCTTTCCCTCATCCCCCGCAATCATATCAGGGCCTTGTCTGACATCTCTCCCCTCTCTCCAGATGGGTAGTTAGGCTACTCAGAGAGAGCTGTCCATCAGAGAGAGAGCTGTCTGTTCTCATGTACTTTACACAACTGCAGAATTCAAGGAACACAACTGATACAGCAATACAAGAGAGAAACACAACTCTAGCTTCTGTGCTCTCTGATTCATATCCATTAAGATGAGTAAAAGACACAAACTTCTCTGAAACACACATCACACATTTCATAATGTATTTGATATGCCCCCCCCCCCCCAACACAGCAGAGACTCAGCCGTAGATCTAAATGGGGGTCAGAGAGTGGTGTTGGGGCCTCTGAGGTCAGTAAGCCAGGCCGGATCCCAGAGAGAGGCCAGGGGGTGAAAATAAAGAGGGAATCTGGAAGATAGGACAGGGACATCTGGAGAGGAGGAGAATGGATTGGGGGGAATAGAGAAGCCAGGGATAAGGAGGGTGTTGGTGGGCAGGTTGACAAAGCTGGGGGCAGTAAAGAACAGAGAGAACGAGGGGAATGAGGGAGAGAGAAAGAAAGAGAAAGAGGGGGAATAATGGTGCAGATTGGAGGAGGGATGAAGCTAGGCACTCAACTGACTGGGAAATAGGACGGGTGTGTGGGTGTATGTGTGTAAGGGGGGTCTTTGACACATCTGCAGCTCTGATGCACGCCCTGGTCATTCTGGCATGAGTCCCTTTGCCACGCTTCATTAGTCACCCAAACACACACACACACACACACACACACACACACACACTAAAAATGTCCAGGAATAATGACATAATCAGCAGCTGTGTCACCAGGGAGGCTGCCTCTCACAAGGTGAACAGAGACAGAAGGATGAGGGGAAGAGGGGAAGAGGGGAGGGGGGCAGAAGAGAATAAGAGATGGAATGGACTGGAGTATGAGGTGTGTGTGTATGGAGAGATTTAGAGTGTGTGTATGTGTGTGCCTGTGTGTGTGTGTGCCTGTGTATGTGTGTGTGTGTGTGTGTGTGTGTGTGCGTGCGTGCGTGCGTGCGTGCGAGAGAGAGAGAGAAAGAGAGAGACAAGAGGTGAGGAGATAAGTCAGGCCACAAGGAGTTGTTCCCATTAAGTGAGTCTTCCCCATTCCTGGTGCTCCAGGCTTCAAGCACAGTTCTCCTCATTTAATCAGCACTCAGAATAAAGTGGTTTCCTCTGACACACACACACAAACACACACGGTCACGTACACACTAAAGATGGGACCTGCCAGATATCTCAAACTGAAGCCCTTAATAGCTACAGGGCACTCAGAGAAGAGTAGATGATCCCTTTCTCACTTTTCTCTTCTCTTCTCTCTCTTCTCTTCTCTCTCTCTCTCTTCTCTTCTCTCTCTTTATTCTATTCTATTCTCTTCTCTTCTCTCTCTCTTCTCTTCTCTTCCTCTTCTCTTCTCTTCTCTTCCCTCTCTCTTCTCTCTCTCTTTATTCTCTTCTCTTCTCTTCTCTTCTCTTCTCTTCTCTTCTCTTCTCTTCTCTTCTCTCTCTCTCTCTCTCTCTCTCTCTCTCTCTCTCTTCTCTTCTCTTCTCTCTTCTCTTCTCTTCTCTCTCTTTATTCTTCTCTTCTCTCTCTCTTCTCTTCTCTCTCTTTCTTCTCTTCTCTTCTCTCTATCTTCTCTTATCTTCTCTTCCTTTGCTACTTTCTATCTCCTCTTTCTTTCCACCTTTCTGCCCTACTAGAGGATGATAACGCATAGAGATAACGCTTTAGGTTCCTGAAACTAAAGACTATAAGATGAACAGCTAAAACCATTTTTGGGTGACTCTCACAGAAACCCACAGCACCCTCCACAACACTAGCTACAGTGATACAGTGTTGAAGCAGATGTGTGATTAAGATGTAAATGAGTGTGAGCCTTACAGGCTGATCAGAGTGTTGCTCCTCCTTCCTCTCCTCAGGTCATCATTACTGTTCTCTATTAGACCCTACCGTCTGCCTGCCAGGAACACGGATTTGGACACTTTGGGCTAGTGTGTTAAATGTATCTCTCTCCCTCTCTTTCTTTCTCTCTCGGTCTTTCACACACACACACACACACACACACACACACACACACACACACACACACACACACACACACACACACACACACACACACACACACACACACACACACACACACACACACACACACACACACACTCCATTCAAAGGGAACCCTAGAGGATCTTATTGAAAATCTTACGCCTGTGTGTGTCTGCTCTGTGTGTCTGTCTGTCTGTGTGTGTCTGGTCTGTGTATGTCTGCTCTGTGTGTCTGTCTGTCTGTGTGTGTCTGGTCTGTGTGTGTCTGCTCTGTGTGTCTGTGTGTGTCTGCTCTGTGTGTGTCCACTCAATGGCCGTGACCTTTTAACCCCAAAACCCCCCAGGGTCAAATTCAGGTCATACACAAACCACACCGAACACACCTGCTGTGTACTAGAGAGGAGCAAGAGAACGAGATAGACAGAGGGGAACAGGACAGACATTACCCTCTTGGAAGAGAACAGATGCAGCCCCAAGAGGGAGGAGGAGAGGAGAGGAGAGTGAGGGAGCGAGGGGGAAGGAGAGGAGAGGAGAGGAGAGTGAGGGAGCGAGGGGGAAGGAGAGGAGAGGAGAGTGAGGGAGCGAGGGGGAAGGAGAGGAGAGGTGAGTGAGGGAGCGAGGGGGAAGGAGAGGAGAGGAGAGTGAGGGAGCGAGGGGGAAGGAGAGGAGAGGAGAGGAGAGGAGAGGAGAGGAGAGGAGAGGAGAGGAGAGGAGAGGAGAGGAGAGGAGAGGAGAGTGAGGGAGCGAGGGGGAAGGAGAGGTGAAGCACAG
>NC_092093.1:26670671-26703171 GCF_045679555.1 Salvelinus alpinus | reverse complement strand
CCACCCCTCCCAGACTATAAGAAAAGAAAGGGAAAGAAAAAAAGAGCGAGAGAGAGGGATATAGGGAGAGATGATAACTGCTGAGAAGGCCTGGCTATCTGATCTGTGTGGCTGCATGGATTCAATAGGATGTAAACCTATTGAAGGCCTAGTGGAGTTGGAGCTGTCTTCCGTTTCGCCTCGCTACTGAAAACACACTGTCCAAACAGCCAGACAGAGAGATAAGGACTTCAGGGCCCAGCACAGTCCCCAGCCTGAACCATCATACACACACACACACACACACACACACACACACACACACGCGCACACACGCGCACACACACACACACACACACACACACACACACACACACACACACACACACACACACACACTTCAAAACCCTTTACCTCATCCCTCAGCCCCCTAAAACATTCCACCCCCCTCCAGACCTCCCCCCCCTCTAAAATCCTTCCACCCCCCTATCCCCCTATCCTACCCACCTCCCTCTGCTCTTTTTGTGATTTTGGGAGAATAGGAGACAAAACGTTACTAAATGCTGAGCGGCCAGTCGCTGGGGAGGGAGAACGGTTTTGACATGGAGATTAGGCTCTGGCTATTGTTCCAGAACACACACTCATCTGAGCCGGCCCGACACACGCACACTCTCTCACACACACACATGGATAAGCGCAGGCTCACACACAGCCTCATCTGAGCTAGGCATGGGCTGGGACAGAGCAGAGGAGAGAGAGAGCAAAAGAGGGAGAGAGAAAGTGTGAGAGAAGGGGAGAGAAAGTGATGGGGGGAGTAAAGGAGGGATCATGCTTTTCTGGAATGGTCTGTGGATGACATAATGGGGGGAGTTCTGAAAGAGTCTGCCTGACATTGTTTAGCATGGGGGGTGGGGGGCAGAGCGACGGGGCTTAAAGTGCAGGGTGAGCAGAAAAGCGGGGTGGGTTAGGGTTGGGAAGGGGGGCAGAGGGGGTTGAGCGGAACAGCGGGGTATGTTAGCATTGGGAGGGGGCGAGCAGAACAGTGGGGTGTGTTAGGGTTGGGAGGGGCGGAGGGGGGTGAGCAGAACAGCGGGGCTGGACAATAAACCAGGGCAGCGTAGGAACGTGAGCTGTCAGCAAGCAAGGGTCATGACATCAGAGTGTCAAACAAACAAACTACTGACACTTACAAATACACACTGGGGCTATTCTTGTACACATACGTAGTCCCAAAAACACAGACAAGAACCAACGTCCACAACACATACTCTGAGATACACACACACACACACACATATGCAGATTCACTATCACAGATTAGTCAATATTCAGACACATCACTCTCTCTTGGTTGGGATGAGCAATACCTGTGCATGTGTGTGTGTGTGTGTGTGTGTGTGTGTGTGTGTGTGTGTGTGTGTGTGTGTGTGTGTGTGTGTGTGTGTGTGTGTGTGTGTGTGTGTGTGTGTGTGTGTGTGTGTGTGTGTGTGTGTGTATGTGTGTGAGTGATTGAGGGCTGCATACTGAGATTAAAGTCAGTGAAAGAGATGGCATCACTCACACTGGAGTCCTTTATTGTCACTCCAGCCTCTGACTTCTACATGTATCACTTTGGACAGAGATGGCTTCATTATACAGGCTAGACTTTATACCTCAACATCTATCTAACACTACGCATACTTATATCTACTGTATGGAATATCTACTATACAAGGATGAAATGTCGTTTAATCAGAACATACATGTATTCAGAGAAGGAGAGATGGAAAGGGAGAGATGGGAGAGAGAGAGAGAGAGAGAGAGAGAGAGAGAGAGAGAGAGAGAGAGAGAGAGAGAGAGAGAGAGAGAGAGAGAGAGAGAGAGAGAGAGAGAGAGAGAGAGATGGGAGAGCGAGGGACAACATTTTAACAAAATGCCTTTGTTGCTACAACAAATCAGGTCCCATTTTTGGTTCATTAAGTTGCTTGTGGGGGGACAAAGACCCCCTGGTATCAGCTAAGGACCAGAGTGTTCAGTGTTCCGTCAGTGTTCAGTCAGGGGAACTATTTCAAAGCAACACATCAACGGGACTCCTTAATCTGAGCTGGCAGGGGTCAGCCCAGAGAGACATGAGATGTCCATGGAGAAAGAGCCTGTTGGAGTATGTGTGTGTGTGTGCACGTGCGCGTGCACGTATGTGTGTGTAGCTGTGATTGGCTACACACACACTCGAGAGCCTGTGAAAGGACAACCTTAAAAGCTAACAACAGAGGAATGACACATACACCACCCTATAATGCAACCTGTACTGAACAAAAATATAAACGCAACATGCAACAATTTCAACGATTTTTACAGTTTATATCAGGATATCAGTCAATTGTAATACATTAATTAGGCCCTAATCTATGGATTTCACATGACTGTGCAGGGACGCAGCCAAGGGTGGGCCTTGGAGGGCATAGGCTCACCCACTTGGCAGCCAGGCCCACCCACTGGGGAGCCAGGACCAGCCAATCAGAATGAGTTTTTCCCCACAAAAGGGGGGAAAACAGACATGAATACTCCTCACCATTTTATTGTCCCCAGCACAAGGTGCACCTGTGTAATAATCATGCTGTTTAATCCAATTTTTGATATGTCACACCTGTCAGGTGGATGGATTACAAATCTGTGTGCAAAATCTGAAATAAATCATATTTTTTGTGCATACAGAAAATTTATGTCATTTTTTATTTCAGCTCATGAAACATGGGACCAATACTTTACCTGCTGCGTTAATATTTTTGTTCAGTGTAGATCTAAATAAAACCATAAACCTAGCAAACAAGGTCCTATTCCTTTTCTTAAAGACAACAGAGAAATACATGTCTTCATAATCTTATCCAGTAGTATTTTAGAGAGCTGCTGATAAAACGTTATTACATCATGTTCAGTCCCTATTCTGTATTATCAGTGACCATTTTAGTATATGACACCACAAAGACGACAGGCTGCAAGATCTCAGAGGAGAGAGACGCACCAACAAAGCGTCTCCTGCACATTGTGATGACAGAGACAGTACAGTCAATGTCACCCAGCAGCTCTGCCCTGGACAGCCAGCCAGCCAGCCAGCCAGGGACACTGTGCTCTGCGTCCGTTCATCTCCCTGCCTGCCTGCCAAACAATGGCGAGGAGTGAGAATCCATACACATGACCTCAGACCACCAAGCTATTTGAAAAACAACAAGAGGAGCAGAAAGAGAAGCGGTCCGTCCCTCTCCACAGTCATCAGGGCTTTCTACTGCTTCCTGTTTTCACAGGGGTGAATTGTGGGAGATAATCTCTCGATGTCTATTGGCTGACTCTACACAAACTGGCCCTGGAAAGTGGCCCTTTGTTACAGCAGCGACTCAAATCCAGCGCCTGGCTTTTCGTAGCACACGGCGGCATGCCACACCATCAGCGGAAAAAAAAGAAAAGAAACGGAATGACATATAGAAAGGAAAAACCTCCTGACCTCATCCTCTCCACAGCACATGACTTGCGCAAATACTGAGGCCAGTGTGCCGAATACACACAAAGGCCACGGACAGGGACAGAGATAAAGAGATGGAGGGGAAGAGAGAGAGAGAGAGAGAGAGAGAGAGAGAGAGAGAGAGAGAGAGAGAGAGAGAGAGAGAGAGAGAGAGAGAGAGAGAGAGAGAGAGAGAGAGAGAGAGAGAGAGAGAGAGAGAGAGAGATTTTCACAACAACATCAGTTTGAGACGTCATGAGTACTGTTTGAATAACCTTGGTGCCTCGTTTGCTAATTCAGAGTATGTATATATACCCCATATGAAAAAACAACATGGTAATTTACTGTCACTAAGACCACATCAACGTCATATTTCCTCAGGTGACGTCTCACATAAAAAAACTGACACACGACAAGGTTATGTTTAGACCTGTCTGGCCTTGTCAAAACAGAGCAGCTGGTAATTGGCAATCAATAGGGATGGTTAACAGAACAGTGTCAAAACACACTAATTCATCTGTTGATCTGTCATGAAGTGAAAATATAGCGTGACCCTGGACTGTCGTTAGTCACAACAGCAACCATATTATGGTAAATCTACCGCAACATTTACCAATCAGGAGTCAGAACGCCCTTCCACCATCCCCAGTTAACGAGCGCCAAGACTGCCCCGTGTCATGCCGTTGCCGGGACAACCCACTTCCCACGTTCTTTATGTACTTCTAGTCGGACCTTATCAGTCAAGATCTTAATAGCTCTTAGAGCACGTTTGTCTCAGAAAGCCACTCTCCTTGCCGTGCATTAGCTAGTCATGCATAATTAGTCAGTGACTAGCAGCTCTATTTCCATACATGGAGACCAGTGATAGTCAACACAAAGACACTACAATCTTAATCCCCTTCATTATTTGACCCTGTTGTTTAAGTGTATGGTAACACCATTCAATTTGAGATACCTCCTCGTTAAAATAATTTGTCAGAGAAGGATACTGATAAACAATGGGGGAAAATATGCTAACCTTGCCCAGTTAGCCTACCTGGGAGACACTATCATCCAGTCATACTGTGGCAGAATCTATCATCTAATCTCAGGGAGTGAAAGTGGCCTGGGTGCCCGCCTTGCCAGTGAGAGTGCCCCCCCACCCCTCATCACACCCACGAAACACACATCATCACCCCTCCTAAAACTCGACACGGGTGTGTGTTGAGGATGCACAGTGGTGTTGATGATGCACAGTGGTGTTGAGGATGCACAGTGGTGTTGATGATGCACAGTGGTGTTGAGGATGCACAGTGGTGTTGATGATGCACAGTGGTGTTGAGGATGCACAGTGGTGTTGAGGATGCACAGTGGTGTTGAGGATGCACAGTGGTGTTGATGATGCACAGTGGTGTTGAGGATGCACAGTGGTGTTGAGGATGCACAGTGGTGTTGATGATGCACAGTGGTGTTGAGGATGCACAGTGGTGTTGAGGATGCACAGTGGTGTTGAGGATGCACAGTGGTGTTGAGGATGCACAGTGGTGTTGAGGATGCACAGTGGTGTTGAGGATGCACAGTGGTGTTGAGGATGCACAGTGGTGTTGAGGATGCACAGTGGTGTTGAGGATGCACAGTGGTGTTGAGGATGCACAGTGGTGTTGAGGATGCACAGTGGTGTTGATGATGCACAGTGGTGTTGAGGATGCACAGTGGTGTTGATGATGCACAGTGGTGTTGAGGATGCACAGTGGTGTTGATGATGCACAGTGGTGTTGAGGATGCACAGTGGTGTTGATGATGCACAGTGGTGTTGAGGATGCACAGTGGTGTTGATGATGCACAGTGGTGTTGAGGATGCACAGTGGTGTTGATGATGCACAGTGGTGTTGAGGATGCACAGTGGTGTTGAGGATGCACAGTGGTGTTGAGGATGCACAGTGGTGTTGAGGATGCACAGTGGTGTTGATGATGCACAGTGGTGTTGAGGATGCACAGTGGTGTTGATGATGCACAGTGGTGTTGAGGATGCACAGTGGTGTTGATGATGCACAGTGGTGTTGAGGATGCACAGTGGTGTTGAGGATGCACAGTGGTGTTGAGGATGCACAGTGGTGTTGAGGATGCACAGTGGTGTTGAGGATGCACAGTGGTGTTGAGGATGCACAGTGGTGTTGAGGATGCACAGTGGTGTTGATGATGCACAGTGGTGTTGAGGATGCACAGTGGTGTTGAGGATGCACAGTGGTGTTGAGGATGCACAGTGGTGTTGAGGATGCACAGTGGTGTTGAGGATGCACAGTGGTGTTGAGGATGCACAGTGGTGTTGAGGATGCACAGTGGTGTTGAGGATGCACAGTGGTGTTGAGGATGCACAGTGGTGTTGAGGATGCACAGTGGTGTTGAGGATGCACAGTGGTGTTGATGATGCACAGTGGTGTTGGGCAATTTTTTTTAGGTGAGGGAGCAACAACAACAAAACATGGAAAGATGTCATAATTTCTTCAATCTAAGTTTGTACTGACAAAAGTAGCTAATTGAATTCTAGAATATGCATAAAATGCATCCTCCAATTGCAACGTCTGCCTACTCCCACACACATATTGTCTCAGGAACATAAAATACCAAGGCTATTTCATTTCAAAATAGGCCATCATCACTGTCAATCGTTAATGATAATTATTCATGTTTTACCAGTGAAACGTCCAAACGGCATCTCCATGCCAATCATTTGATTGATCTCAATCAGTTTCATGGGAACATTTAGATCGGTTTGAATTAATGTTTTGTGAGCGAATTAGAGCAGATGGTGTTAACAAACTATTAGCCTTTGTTGTATTTTGTTTCAATCAAAGCAGATAGCCTGCCTAGTGACGCGGCCTGCTGAGTTTTGGCGCATGATCATTTTTTGGGGACTATTCAGTTTTAGCTAACCATCCTAAAATGTCATTAGGAATGAGGAGGTGCTGTTGGTGTAACAGTCACGTTATAGGCATACTATGCTATGCTATTATATTCGGTTCTGTTATGTAAAATGCTAATGAGTCATTATGTGATCTTGCGAGACATTGATTAAGCTTTAATCTAGCTTTACTAAATGAGTAAACTTCTCACCATTGTGAGAAGTGATCATTTTCTATTTGTATCAGATCTTGATGACTGTTATTTTAAGCGATTGGATCCCTTTGTGGTGCTGAAAGGACAGCGCCAGGATCGTGCAACGATGTTAAAGAAGTTGAACCAACTTGTGGTGCTGAAGGATAGCTCTGCCATTCAGCCAGTTCAGGAACAAACAACAATCATTTGCACTAGGCCTATAGCCTAATAGGTCTAAGACTACATGGTATAGCTATTTGTAGGCTTTAGCCTAATAGGTCTAAGACTACATGGTATAGCTATTTGTAGGCTTTAGCCTAATAGGTCTAAGACTACATGGTATAGCTATTTGTAGGCTTTAGCCTAATAGGTCTAAGACTACATGGTATAGCTATTTGTAGGCTATAGGCTAGAGCCTGTTTGTGAGGAGAGCTTTATTGCGACTAGGCATTGCGTTGTACTGTGTAGCTTACATGCTGTATCAAGAATAAACTTTGATTAAATTAGCTTGAACACATGGTTACAATATACCCTATTACAGAATAAAACAAAACTGAGAGGTGAACTATCAATTCATAGAATGTATTTGCATAGATTAAACATGCTATCAAATAAATTGACCAAATAGTGAGCATAAATCCTTACTAATTAGAATAGCAGGAAATTTGTTTTAAAACAGCCATAAAATCTTTATTTTGGTGTGGTGTATTCATGGATCTCAATAAACTAGAACCTAAATGCATTGTTACCTCCAACTTGGCCCAATTCACATTTCCACTTGCCCACCCTGACATACCAAGCTAGAACAGGCCCTGTGTCTCAACCAATAGCCAATATAGGCTAAATATCCCAAGCAGGGCTACAGCAACTTCCAGAGAAAGTGGTCCTGAACGTGGTCTACCACCACAGACATCCCTGGTCCTGAACTATACCACCACAGACATCCCTGGTCCTAAACTCTACCCCCACAGACCTCCCTGGTCCAGTACTCTACCCCCACAGACCTCCCTGGTCCTGAACTCTACCCCCACAGACCTCCCTGGTCCAGTACTCTACCCCCACAGACCTCCCTGTTCCTGAACTCCACCCCCACAGATTCCCCTGGTACTGAACTCTACCCCCACAGACCTCCCTGGTGCTGAACTCTACCACCACATACGTCCCTGGTCCTGAACTTTACCCCCACAGATCCCCCTGGTCCTGAACTCTACCACCACAGACCTCCCTGGTCCTGAACTATACCACCACAGACATCCCTGGTCCTGAACTATACCACCACAGATTCCCCTGGTACTGAACTCTACCCCCACAGACCTCCCTGGTGCTGAACTCTACCACCACAGACCTCCCTGGTCCTGAACTCTACCCACAGATCCCCCTGGTACTGAACTCTACCCCCACAGACCTCCTTGGTGCTGAACTCTACCACCACATATGTCCCTGGTCCTGAACTCTACCACCACAGACCTCCCTGGTCCTGAACTATACCACCACAGACATCCCTGGTCCTGAACTCTACCCACAGATTCCCCTGGTCCTGAACTCTGCCACCACAGACCTCCCTGGTCCTGAACTATACCACCACAGACATCCCTGGTCCTGAACTATACCCACAGATTCCCCTGGTCCTGAACTCTACCACCACAGACCTCCCTGGTCCTGAACTATACCACCACAGACATCCCTGGTCCTGAACTATACCACCACAGACATCCCTGGTCCTGAACTATACCCACAGATTCCCCTGGTCCTGAACTCTACCACCACAGACCTCCCTGGTCCTGAACTATACCACCACAGACATCCCTGGTCCTGAACTATACCACCACAGACATCCCTGGTCCTGAACTCTACCCACAGATTCCCCTGGTGCTGAACTCTACCACCACATACGTCGCTGGTCCTGAACTTTACCCCCACAGATCCCCCTGGTCCTGTACTCTACCACCACAGACCTCCCTGGTCCTGAACTCTACCACCACAGACATCCCTGGTCCTGAACTATACCACCACAGACATCCCTGGTCCTGAACTATACCCACAGATTCCCCTGGTCCTGAACTCTACCACCACAGACCTCCCTGGTCCTGAACTATACCACCACAGACATCCCTGGTCCTGAACTATACCACCACAGACATCCCTGGTCCTGAACTCTACCCACAGATTCCCCTGGTGCTGAACTCTACCACCACATACGTCGCTGGTCCTGAACTTTACCCCCACAGATCCCCCTGGTCCTGAACTCTACCACCACAGACCTCCCTGGTCCTGAACTCTACCACCACAGACATCCCTGGTCCTGAACTATACCACCACAGACATCCCTGGTCCTGAACTATACCCACAGATTCCCCTGGTCCTGAATAACAAGGGAGGTTAGCATTCTTTGGTGGGTAGGATATTTATGCCTCTGTAACTTTCTGTAACTTTCTCACTCATCATTATTCACGATTTATTCATGATTATCCGCAATCATTGTAGCATCCACATTAATGTATAAGTGTTCAGAAACCTATTATATTCTTACTTACAATAAAAGTGACTCCAAAATGACACAATACATTATTTACCATTAATTTCTATTGGGCACAAAATAATCTGAAACGCAACCAAAACAAACTGCAAATGCATCCAACAACTTTGTAAAGTCACAAGCTTGATGTAGTAATTGCAGCGTGCTAGGAATATGGGAGCAAATACTTAACTTTTGACTACTTTAATACACAAATAAGTGATTTGTCCAAATACTTATGACACTATCAAATGGACGGACTAGATACATTTAGTGTTTTAATTTCTAAACGGTTAAATAGATATGTATGAAAATACCCTCAAATAAAAGGTGACATTCTGTACTGTCACCTCATATACAATATTTGATCTCACCTCATATACAATATTTGATCTCAAATCCAAAATGCTGGAGTATAGAACCAAATTAAAAGTTTTAGCTTCACTGTCCAAATAAATATGTACGGTAGTGTAGTATGGGAAAGGTCCTCATACAGTAGCAATGCAGCAAGACACACAAACTCCACCAAAACTCCATACACCATACACCATACACCATGCACCATACGCCATGCACCATACGCCATGCACCATACACCATGCACCATACACCATACACCATGCACCATACGCCATGCACAATACACCATGCACCATACGCCATGCACCAAAACCCTGCACACCGTGCTCCGTGCACCATGCACCATACACTATACACCATGCACCATACGCCATGCACCAAAACCCTGCACACCGTGCACCATGCACCATATACCATACACCATGCACCATACACCATGCACCATACGCCATGCACCAAAACCCTGCACACCGTGCTCCGTGCACCATGCACCATACACTATACACCATGCACCATACGCCATGCACCAAAACCCTGCACACCGTGCACCATGCACCATACACCATACACCATACACCATACGCCATGCACCATACACCATGCACCATACGCCATACACCATACACCATGCACCATACACCATACGCCATGCACCATACACCATACACCATACGCCATACACCATACACCATACACCATGCACGTTAAAACAGACACTTCATGTTAGTACAGCACTATCCCGGAAGAACAACTCAGGAGAAGTGAGAAGAATAAACGCTTCACTCATTTTCCTCTTTTAACTGTAGTCTGAGGTGAGAGTACAGGCAGAGAAATACAGGAAGAAAAGACCAGGCCTAGTGATCTGTCCTTCCAGTTGTCAGCGGTGGCAAGAACAGTCACTTCCGCTGGGAAGACAAAGGACGGACACACAGACGGCATTGAACACACCTGGACAGATCGGTAACTATGGTGACAACAATAGGTAGACAGAGGAGTGCCATCCCAAAGTATGTTTATACATCTACTGATGTACTACTTGTTTATGCTTGAGTGACAATTACTGCATGGATTGATAGGAACTAAGAACATAAGAATTTCGCTGCACCCGCAATAACAAATGCTAACTGTGTACGCGACCAATAACATTTGATTTGATTTGATTCGATGTTGAGCTTCAGGTAGCACCCGCTCTTAGGCACAGACCTAGGATCAGCTTACCCTCACGCAAATCTCCCCATAACCACTGGGTAAATAATTAAGGGTAGGATTTGGGGGAGGGTAATCTGATCCTGGATCAATGCCCAAATCCAACTTCTGCTTCAAGGAGCAACGTCTGGGGACAACATAATTCTACTCCTTTCCATGACGACAGAGGTGAAAATGTGAGAGGTGAAAGGTTGGGGTGTCTGGGTGTGGCTCACCTTGACGTCGGAGAAGAACATCTTAAGCATGTTGGAGCTGGGGTAGCGGGCGTAGAAGAACATGAGCTTGGCCTTCTTCAGGTGGTTGGGAGAGAGACCCTCCTGAATCTGAACATAGCTGCCGTCAAAGAAATTTACTCTTTTTGGAGGGAAAATAGTCATTAAAATGGCCGACCTAGCAAAGCATCTTAATGTGTAGTCATATAGCTATGGTACGCAACTTGACCTAGAACCCCTGCTATTTCAGTTGATGTGTTTTTAATATGTAATATATGTGTAATTAACATGTTTTTAACGTACAATAATTCGTCACTTAATTGTTTTCCTTAAAGACTACAGATATAGGCCAAACTAATACATTTCACAATAATTATTTTAGGTTAGCAATAGCACTGGAGTAAGGTAGGGCCAATCTTAAATTAGTTGTTCGTTATTAGGGAGTAGTGAGTGAAGCCAGGCCAAGCCATTTGCTTGAGATTAGCATCCTCTCTGTATTAGGTGTGAGCGTGTTACGGTAAATAAAATGCTGGCCAGCACCACAGCCGGTGCCTTTACATAAGGAGCTCATTTCACAGTCAAAGTAAGCAAACGCCTTTCCCTCTTCCCCATCATACCCCTCCAACCTCCACCCCAAAATAAAGCAGAAAAAAGGAGACATTTGCATATCACAGACAAAGAAAGCAGTTAACACTGGTTATGAGAGAGGAGCCTAATGGCTTGGCGATAAGATATGCCAACCAAAGACAGGAGCTACTGACGTGATGTTGGCTTCATATTGATGTAAAAGCGAGGTCTAAAAGGGACAACCCTGTCTCTCTATAACAGAGCTGTAGACCTTATTCATTTAAAATACACACATCATAGATTTTGAAGACCAAGGTTTTCCAAGGGAAGTCTCAGGAGAAAAGAGGGTGTGGTGGTGGTTGGGGGGGGGCACCTTGAACGATAGAGCTGTTCCAACCTCAATTACACCCCCTCCTTTCCCTGCTCCTCCTCCAGCCTCCAGCCTCCCTAGTGCTGCCAAACGAGGAGGAGGAGGGAGGGAGGAGGAGGAGGGGGAGGGAGGAGGAGGAGAAGGAGGGAGGAGGAGGAGGAGGAGGAGGAGAAGGATGAGGGTTGCCAAGGCAGTGAACCCAGCCAGCAATGGGCGCTGCGTCCCTGGAACACATCTGCGCTGCGGACTGGCCCAAACCATTTCCACGGTGAATTAACAGCCGTATAATTCAGCTGATATCAATCTGCGGTTAAGACATTGAAAGGAGATGAGGGGGGAGGGGCACAAATAAAACTCAGAGACGAATTAAAAAGGTCTCTCTCCTCAAGCAGAAGCAATCAGTAGTAACTATTATCTCTTGAACCGCAAATGAAAGGGCTACTCTGTAAGTCTGTATGTAAGACGATGTTATACTACCGATTCATTGTGGATTGCACATTTATATAGCTATGGTTGCACCTTTTAATTAGATACTGTTTCTACACTCAATAATGGGGTGTCATGACAATCACTCAAGAATCATGCATTTGACAAGGAAGGTATGTGCTGGGAGATGGGAGTGCCCTTGACTTCAGGGTTACCCAGGGCCCCCCTTTAAAAACCAGGGACCGTGAACCAAGCTGGATCATGGATCAGGTCCTCCAGGCCTAGTATTGTCTGCTGGCTCAGGAAGAGGAAAGAGAGAGTGGGCTGTATGGAAGCCATCTATAGGCAGGGAGAGAGAGAGGGAAGGAGGGAGGGAGGTAGAGAGGGAAAGAGGGAGGGAAGAGGGCCTATGGGGAGAACCCTGGCAGGCTAGCCCGACTCCAACAGGCCTGGCCAAAAGAGCAGCACTCCACTCTCCACACCACACCATCTGCTTCAAGAGCGAGGGGTACAATGGCCCCTCAGAGAGTGAGAGAAAGAGAGAGAGAGAGAAGTGAGAGAGAGAGGGAGAGAGAGAGATAGAGAGAGAGAGAAAAGAGAAAAGAGAGAGGAGAAAGAGACATTGGGCAGAGTGGGACAGGGCTGTTCTCTTCAAGTATGGCAAGGTGGATTTCAGCTGTCAGACTGATAAGACTGGGCTTTCCCAAAGAGACTACTACGCTCTCGCTTCTAAATACAAATGAATTCACAACTAAGGACAATCACAACATTACAAGAGATTACATTGATATATAACGAAATAAAGTATTTTTAAGTCGCATAGATCTACAGACACATGATTCTCTTGATGAATTTATTTCTCTCACAGCTTGCAAATGTAATAGTGATTGGACTTGGGGTGACACACAGCTATTATTTAGCCATGATGGTTTCCTTGTACCAGCTGGCCGAGTGTTATCTGAGCACATCTGACAAGACATCATCATTCACTACAGCACTTCCCCAAAACCCCAAAGTCATGAGAGGAAATAGATGCTTCACTTCCTCATTCCAGGTGTAAGGACAAGATACTCAGAGTCGGAGAACAAATGAGGAAATTGATGGCAGCCATCTGCTGCGCAACGGTGCAGAACGCCGGTGAACTTTAACGCACCCCAGAAAATGTCTGACAAGCTGTGCCATCTTTAGTTCTAGTACTACAATGACTTCTATCACTGCTATTGCATTAAGACTACCAACTGTCACTTTAGACAGTACGACTCACAGTCAAAGTCATAAAAAATAACATTTATTGTTAACTTCTAAAACTGGCGTGAACAATCAACTTCCAACCAGTGTTTTTCAAAGCCGTGAAATTAACCAAAGATGGGAAGAAAACAATGTGTAACACATGGCCGCGTTGTTCTAACTTTTCTTTCCATTAATGGGAGTACATCTGTTAATGCCCCAAAATAATTACCACCACAATAGAAGCAACAGCATCTGGATTATTTGGTTATTGTTTTAATTGTTTTATTCTCTTTCTCTCTACCTCTCTCTCTAGCGTCTGCTAAATGACTTAAATGTAAATGTAAATGTAACTCCCTCCCACGTCTGATTCTCTCTCTCTCTCTCTTCATCCCTCCATTGGGAGCGACAGAGCAGATGATTATAGATCTCTGGGAAGCGCTAACTCTTGGGTCAGAAGACAAGACAAGGTGCCGTAATGAAAGGCAAACAGCTCGCCGAAAACACCTGTTAACGTCCGCTTCAAAAGAAAAGACTGGGAGGGAGAGAAAAAAGAAGGAGTATTTGGGTGCCAAGCAACAGCTGAAGGCCCCCCAGGCTGTTGACAGATCTTTATGAAACGGAGAAAAGAGAAAAGCAACGACGCCGATTGTTCCTTTTTACAATGTGGGGATGATAAGAGACATGAGGAAACACAGGTGGCCATAAATACACATCTTTACTGAGTCCTCAGGCAAACCCTATCTCCTACACACACACACAAAGGCCGTGCCCTGAGGCGATCACAACACAGACACACATCAACACTAACATACAGTAGCTATACCCTAACATCAGTGTTAGACGCTTTCAGACAAGAAAAAAAAAGATGTACTCACGATCAATTCTCACTAGTTGCTAGTCTGTTAAACCATAGATCACCATAGATGTACAGCATAGATATTAAATAATCAGGGATGGAGATCACTCAAAATAAGTGCTATGGAAGCTTCATGAGTGAAAGGTGTATGTAAAGACAGGTCTATATAGGAGAAAGGGGCTAACTGAAGGGATTAGTTGAGGCTTTTAGGCTCCAGTCCCAGTAGGGTGAATGTGATCCTCCCATAGGGACGTTAGCTCTTTATCTGCAGGCCATGATTGGGGCACACAGGGGTAAACTATAGGAGTCACTATAGACAGCCGTTGTGCTCAACTTCAGCCTGCTATAGCTTTTGTCTCTTTCAGTCATGTGTCAAATGGGAATCAGGGCTAGAAATGTCATAGAGACATTATCTGACCAATGGTAAAGTGATATGTAGGTGACTAGAGTGCATTTAACCACTTTGAAGAGAGAAGGGGATATAATAATACAAAATACAGTAATTTTGGAGAGAACAGGAAAAGCAATAAGTTGGTGATTTAGCAATAATATGCAATAGTCATAACAATATCTGACAATATCTAAGATGAACAAGTACCCCATCTATAGCGTCTCTAACTCCCTCTCCTACTCACGTCCCGACCTCCCTCCCTCCCTCAGTGTGGTGAAGGATACGGTGCTGCCTGAGTATGGTGAGATGTCATTCATGTCGCTCATGTCTCCACACTCTGACTTGATGAGGGACAGGGAGAGCCCCTCTGCGGTGCTCCCGGGGTGGCTGGGAGAGAGCGACCTGTGGTGGTGCCCCATGTGATGCACTGAAGACATCTTGGTGCGCAGGCTGGTGGTCTCCCTGGACAGGTCCATGGAGTCTGGGGAGGAGCGGTCCTTCCCTGGGTATCCCCCAGAGGGTGGGCCCAGGGGGCTCGGGAAGGGGTAGCCCATGAGAGGCAGGGGGAAGGGGTGGCGGAAAGACGGGGGGCTGAATCCCATGGAGGCAGAGAGGGAGGAGGGGTGCAGGGAAGGGTGGTGGTGGCCCCCGTGGGCGCCCACAGCTGAGGACTGGTGATGGTGTTCTGTCGGAGTCTTCCTCACCACTAGGGGCAGCGCCTCTGTCTGGTCATTGGCGCCAGGCATGGGCATGCCACCGAACGAGTCCAGGGGGTTGGGAATGATGACGTCACCAAAGCACTGCAGACGCTGGTTGGCTGTGTGGAAGTTGGGGCCCTCACCGTTGACCCCGAACCTCTCTGGGGGCATGGGGAGGGGCGAGAAGACCTGGGGGGGTGCGGGGCGCGGGGGCTTGGCGAACACCTTGACCACTGTGTCCACCACCTGGTTCATGGCTGAGTTGAGCTCCTGTTTCAGCGTCTCAGCAAGCTGCTTGCCCTCCGCATGGTGCATGGAGGAGGAAGGACCCTGACCAGGACCTTTCCCCCGGACCAGCCCCTCTCTTCTGGGCTTGTTACCCTCCGCCAGCAGGGCCTGCTCCTGGAGCAATGCCCTGGCCCGGTCCAGGAAGTGTCCTGGGTCCAGGTCTGACATCTCGTTGTCGGAGCGGTCTGCCCGGTCATCTCCCCCAGCATCGGACCTCCCGGCGCTGTCCTCAGACATGTTGCCCAGGTCGTGGGCCAGGTCGTGCTCAGAATCGTCGGTGGAATCATAGATCTGGAAGAACTTCTCCTGCAGCTGGCGCAGCTGCTTCTGCATGTCCTCCAGCTGCAACTTCAGCTGCCTGCGCTCCTCCTGCTTTTGCTCTTTACGCTGGCACACCAGCTGGGTGAAGCTCTGCTGCTGCTGCTGGGGAAGGCGCTGCTTCCTCTTGTTCTCCCGGCTGCACACCTCTCCCCTGGGGCTAGGCGGCTGTGGGGGGCAGTCCATCTCCATCTCCCTGTCCCCGTCCATCTCTCGCTCCCTCTCCCGTTCACGTTGTTCCCGTTCACGGTCCCGCTCTCCGAGATGGCGTGCGGGCACCACCACGCTGGGCGAGTGGCTCATGCCTCGGATGATGTTCTCCACGCGGGCGCGCTTGGCCCGCAGGTGCTCATCGTTGAGGCGCTCTAAGTCAAAGGCGCCCAGAGCCGAGGGGCGGCCGAAGGGGGAGAGGCACTCTTGGGGGCTGTCCTGAGACGAGTTACTGCAGGCGTCCTCCTGGGGGGCTTCGGAACCCCCACTTGAGAGGCCCGACCCGGGGAACCCCCCGTCTCTTCTCTCTCCTCTCTCCCCCCTCTCCCCTCTCTCTCCTCTCTCCACTCTCTCTCCTCCACCTCCATTCTTGGCCATGTTGCTCTTGAGGAGCTGGGAGATGATGGTGGCACCAGGGAAGGGCATCATGGCGTCTTCGTACGAGTTGGCTCTCTTGAGGAGCTTCCGGAGCACGTTGGACTTGGAGTCGCTGTCGGTTGCTGTGACGACCCCAGTGGGGCCGTGTGGCTGCACCATGGAGCAGTCCGTGGAGTCTGCATCGGAGCCGTGGTGGTGGGAATTGAGAGAGTTCATGGCACTGAAGATGGCTGCTTTGGCGCAGGCGATGTCGGCGCTGGTTGTAGCTGCTGCTGTGTTGGCGGCGGTGCTGCCCACTGTCCTCTTCACACCAATGTCCACACGTCTTCTCTTGGTCTGTCTGCTCAGGAGGGAGTCGCTGTCATGGTCCGGCATCACGGGCTGCTGCTATTGGGCCATATCCCACAAAGCCACTCCTCTAGGACCGCTGCTGAATGACACCTGGCAGCAAGAAAACAGAAAGGAAACATGTATTGATTCATTGAAGGGGATGGATCATTTACTTTAAAATGTCACTATATTGTCTGATATCAAAACTTGACATTAAATATATTTTCTAATAAAAAATAAATAAATAAAGTCCTAATATTCCTACTACCAAAGAATGTTAGAAATAATTGAATAGCAGTGCTCCAGAGAGTAACATCACTCCACTGTATAAAAATGTACCAGCGATACGGTTTTATCTCAAGACTAGATGCAATACCTGAGGACAGGCAGCATCGACTGTCGACTACATGATTCCATTTAGACAACATAACTAATGACTGTAGGGAGAAGAGAGAGCAGAAGGCAGGAGTGATGGGGTCAGAACTAGGCCTTGTCTTTGCATTCCAGGGCAAAGTCCTAACAAATGGCACCCTATTTCCTACTTTTCATCAGGGTCCATAGGGCTCTAGTCAAAAGTAGTGCACTATACAGGGCATAAAGTGCCATTTCAGACGCAGCCTACATTTTCCCCTGTCTGTCCCCTGTTTCACGCTGCCTGCCTGTGTAACACTGAACCAGTTCCCACGCAACAAAAAGCTGCATAACATTATGATAATTATTTAAGTACTTGTCCTCATTTCCATGTTTGTGCGCTTCAAGCCGGTGCAGAAAACCATTAAGTCATAGACTAAAGAGAAAGGCTGAGGTTGGATTGAATGCCATAAAGACACAGTAAACTGTTGCAGTCTTAATTATAATCTCCTCTCCTAAAGTCATCACTACGTCATTTACATTTTAGGCTACATTTTATTACTTTAGATTAGAAGACGCTCATATCCAAAGCAATTCATTAAGTGTATGTAGTACAATAACTATATTCACCCAAACCACATATCACCCCTATTGCAAGTGTTGTAGTACTTTTATCATAATGTGCCATAAACATAAAGCCTATTTCCAGAGCGCTTCTTAAATTGCACCCTGATCGAATCCACACACTCGCACTGTTAGCTATTCTGGAGGGGAGCTTCTTCCAGCCAAATGAATCAGAATATCACAATCTTAAATTAAACAATAATAGAAAAATGACATAAATACAGATAAATAAGCTTATTGATTTTGTGCCAGTGGGGGCTCACTTCTATGGCTTTTTGCTTGTCTTTTCATCTAGCAAAGCTGGTTAATTCTGCTCTAATGAACGGGTCACATGGGTCAACTCTGCCAAGGAGCAACTTAAAGCGCTCTAACAAAAACCTAATGCCTTTATGAAAGGAAACATTTTGTCGCAATCCAGACAGCATCAGTACTGCTATGTAAGCATCGGCTGACAGCTACGCATGCAGTCTTTTGTCAGTGGTATGGGACTTTTATTCAGTGTATTTACAGAATGAATTAACATTCACTTTCAATAGAGAATTTTAAAAAACTTTTATATGAAATTTGAGAATTATTTTATGATATTATTTCACATTGCTCATCTCAAATATTGAGTACCTGTATAGACAATATCGTGCAAGATAACCAGACTGCATCCTGGAGAGTCCTTTTTCTCAAACCCGGATCCTATCAGGAACACTACTAAAGTAATTATTAAGTGAAACAGCAGGGAGACAATCTAATAGGAAATCTATATTAATAACATACGTATCGGGTGAATCGGGTTTTTGAAGGTTGAAGGTCGTGTGATCTCTTACTAGAGAACATTCATTCAAATCTATACATTAAATCTGTCAAATACTATTTGAGATTTTAGTACAAGTACAATCAAATTGACAATGCAAATATACTGTCACTTATCAGATGAGATGTCAAGACATCTTTTGAGAGACAAAGTCATTTTTTTAAACAAATATTTATATCTTCTTAAACCAATCAGATATGGATATTAAAAATGGGGCCACAGGAAAAGTATGACTGTCTGACCATCCCATCTATAAAGTAACCCATTCTTTATCGTCACTTGGGACTCTACGAATCACCTATAGTATATGACAATTTCATATATACCATACTAACTTAACCATGCATAACAAGCATCACTTTCTTTTCTAATGCACACATACACACACAAGCACACACACGCACGGACACGCACGCATGCGCGCGCGCGCGCACACACACAAACCACTTAAAATAGAAACTTTTTGAGATCGTCTTATTACTGTGTTGTTAAGCAATAAAAGGAAAACAAGCAGTAAGATGGAGTAACTTATGTTGAAATACAAAAATATATAAAACTAGCACATTATTGCTGGAGCTCAAGGAAAAAGAAACAAGGTTGGGAAAGCTTGACATATTTTGTGGCAAAACAAAAGGAAATATAATTACACAGACTAAGCAAATTTTGGTCTATAATAAAACCATGTCTTTGTCTGACTCTGATAAATGGCTCTGGCTCAACTCTCTCTAACCATCCATCTCCATAAGTGCAAACAAGGGTGATATATCTCCAAGAAAACCTTGACTTAAGCGCCACAAGACCTTAACAATGGGCTATGTCGTTATCGCTCAAAATAGAGCCGCCAGCACCTGTCTTTTCCGACGGCGCACCTGTCCCCCATTGCCCATGCGCAGTCTATCACTTGGAAGACCTTTCAACAATTTCAAGGAAATATGACCGCAGTTGAACAATGAGCTATGCTCGTCTCTCGAGCCCTTTTAACTCCCCCTCGCTCCTTTTCCCAGGATCTTTCAAACTCTGAGAGAGTGAGAACGGGGCACCGTGAAGGACAAAACTAAACTAAAAGAAAAGTTCATAACCCCTTTGGATTTGTAATAGAGCATAGTAACCTATTCAAGCAAGTCTAGGACTGAAAATTCTAAATATGACAACAATAAGGCCTGCTAGACTTTAGGCACAAAAATGGTGAGAGCGGGGTGACGGGGTTGTGCGCCTCTGTGCCAAATATCCCTGTTGTCTCCATAGTGTACACTTCGGACGTTTTTTCCCCCGTCAAAATTGTACCGTTCTTGGCACTACCATAAACTCTATCAGCGAGCGCACTACAATAAACTATACCAGGGAAACAGTACATGCAACTATTAGACTGAAACATGCATATAGGCTACAATTCAAAGAGTAGATCACATCTAGCCTATCTGATATGTTATATTTCAGATATAAAAAATGATAAAGCTTGTTTACATCGAAACGACACATACGTTCCTACTAAATAACACTGGACGAATAAGAATAGACATGAAAGAAAAACGTTTATCGGAACAAAGACCATATGCCAACGAAAAGGACTGGTGTAGCCGACACAGATGAAAAGATAACAGACGTCAGTCTTCGATCAAATCAAACCAACTCAGGCAGCCTTGAACGTCTTTATATGCCAAAAAAACATTTATTTAAAACTGACCAAACTTTAAAAGACAGTAACTTACTTTTAAAAGTTAGAAATGATCTGTCTGCCAGCGATTTAGAAGGATAAATTCATCCACACATCATCTTCATAAAAATTACGCATCTCTGTCACACTTTAAGTGAAAGAAAAACAATTCAGTCAAATAATATCGTAAAGGTAACGTTGTCTTTCATCAGAATATATTCCGCTGTTTATCATTTTGATTTGTTTATTTTTTTTCCGCCCACCGAGCGCACGCGACGCAAAAGAACAAGAGGGAGGTATCTGAGGACAAGGTTACTTACCCCGCAGATGAAGAGAAAAGCGAGCTCCTTTTACTGCTGAAAGTGAATATGGAGTCTTCCCCCGGGAGACGGTGAATATTATAATTGCTCGGGGAAGGAAAAGCAAGAGTAAAGTGAGTGATAAGCGTGCGCGTAGAACAGAAAAAAAGACACAAAATAGCTATTTTCCGCCGCTCTCCTCTATCCTCTCCTCTCGAGACTGAAAGACTGTGGCGGTGATGTCGTAGCAGCTGGTGTGAGTGTGTGTCTCCGAGGCGCACGCGATGCAGAGCTTTGATGCTCGAGCTCTCCTCCACCAACAAGATTCACTTTAAGACACAGCTGAAGGAAACAGGAAGACGGCGCGTCATAAGCTTGGTGATGTAACGGTTCGTACCTACCAATAAGAACTGTCCATCGGGTCCGGGAGGAGTACAACGCACTAAACTTGACCGAGGAATGGGACTCCGACAGGCAAAAAAAACTCTTACTTATCACTTTCTTTACAAATCAGTGAGTGAATATGTAAGAAAATATCATTTTGAAGTGGCTTCTCGTTTTGTGATTCTGTCAATAATGTTTTGCATAAACATTCATGTTATGCACATATTGTTGGGCACATATGATAATGGTTCATATTTTAAGACACTGAATTAAGATTTTATGTCACGAGAACGTGTTTATGTCATTTGAACTAATGTAAAACAGTATCCATTAAAACACACATTTCGCACTCATTTTACGCAACAACTTTTCATTTAGATTTTTCCCCCAAGTTTGCCATTCAATAAGAGATTCCATTGTCATATCTCAATTGGGCTTATTGAGTTTGTATGGCTGTTTTGTGCAACATTATGCTTGTAACAACGATAAGATATGAACATTGGCGTGTTATTTGTAGGCTATTCTGTATTGGATACGTGCGTCTCCAGGGGCCAGGGGTTTAATATGGCATCGGGCGCGGGGGCTCAGAAAGGCATGGTGTCGATATATCACTACCCTCGTTTGATTTACCGACCACAGAGCAACATGCTAAGGCTTGACTACATTATATCATGGAATGTCAAACCGTGTGTGATTATTAGCTTATTGCCTGATAACACGGGCTGGAGCCATCTCAAATGCGAGTTTGTGTTAGGCCTAACTTTTATTTAATTCACAGGTCACAGAGTGAGACTCATTTAAACAAAATTCCATCTCTCTTTTTCACTGCATATTAATACTATATTTATAACTAAGCAAATATCAGTCTGTGTCGTTATATGCATTGAAATGATCAATTTAGATGTTAAATTATAATCCTCACATTTCATGTTTTATATTTGATATTCAGGCAAGTAGCCTATAGGCGTTTAGTTTGCAAAGATTTGACTATGCCCTTTGGAATTCTTAGCCTTACTTTTTCTCTTCTGCATATTTGAACTCGAGACACCTGTAACAACTAATCAGCACATAATCAATTGAATAGACATGTTATTCACTTCGAAATATTTTAGATTAATAGTCTATATTTCAGTGTACAATTTTCACGCAGGTTTGTAGTAGATATTTGAACCGGTGTTCTGTAAAACACTGTCGTTAGCCCTAGTTCCGTACGCGTTCAATAATTATAATTATAAGATTCCTCCCTAAATTTAATATATATATATATATATATATATAGTACACAAAATGTGTGAATAGAATCAGGCCCTTGTTTCATTTGATACACGATTTCTAATGTTATTGAGTCGTATGTTAGAACATTTTTCAGCAGACTCCTCGTTATGCATAATATTTTGTGGAGGAAGAACATCCATGACCGTCACTCTGCAACATTAACGGAAAATGGACGTTATAGACTACTACATTATACTCTACTCCGACTGTTACATGCACTGACATCACTCTTAATACGATTTCATAGGAATCAGGAATGTGGTTAGCGTCAATGTGCAGGCCTATATAGGCTACATGTAGCCTATGTCGCCTGAATTTCTATTTCTAGAGGAGTTTTAAACATAGCATAAGTGTAAATTATTATTATTATTAGTATTATTAGTAGTAGTAGTAGTATTTGTAGTATGTTGTCCTAATGTTAATGAAACGAAACATTACTCATCAGGTGTGTCTGGGCTATCTTGAATCCAATATAAATTGCACCTATTTTTATGGAGCTAAAGCTGTTGTTTTTAAACCCTTAGATGCAAAGTTACAGTCCACTTTTTTCAGTCCATTATGCCTGCTATAATAAAACGAACTATCCGTTACATAAACAGGATTCCGACGTGCTTAATCAGAAGTCTTATGATTTTCCTATGTCTTTCTGTCAAATGCCAAAAAGGAAAGGCGAGTCTCATTTCCATGTCGCAAGCAAGTGTTTTTGAGGGTGAATAAATTGTAATGAAGTCAGCGAACTTTAGTGTCTGGAGTCTCTTTTCCAAAGCAGGTGTCCCGTCCCCGCTCCCCAACTCGGCCAGTTAATTTGGCTTCATCTCCCCACGGTGCCCTCGGTGCGTATGCTCCATGGAAAAACGGGCCGGGACATTAAATAGACTGTGTTTGGAAAAGGAAGACTCGGATGAGGTGTAGCGGAAACGTGTTCGTTAACACTGGCACCTCTTATCTCGGTCCATTCCAGATGGATCAACACTATTTATTTCAAACAAATTTTTCCCTTTCTGTCGAGTGTGCCGCATCACCACCTTGATGGCCACGGCTGATAAGCGGCGCATTACGCGCTGATGGGTGACTTTATTGACATATTTATTAGGGATTGAGTTGGTGGATCAACACGGGAGGAGGCATTAAGGGAGAGAATGAAAACATGCTTTTCTCCCAGAGGTTTTATTAACGTACATTTTAAACTATAATCGGCTGGCTGGTCTTGGTAATAGGCGCGCGCACAAGTCAGGCAGGCAGGAATTCTGAGATGGGTCACTGGCCTATTGCCCTCCTTACTAATTTTGCCCAACAACTAGTCTCAAGAGAGAAACATTTTGGATGCTGATTTAATTACAATAAGGATTATTAATTACTATTACTATTTATTATTAATATTATTATTATCATCATTCTTGTGTGTTATTATTATTATTGTGTATTACTATTATTATTAATGATACTATTATTTTACCAGACACAATTTCACACCACATTGCTATACATACCAAAGTATTTTTTTATTTAACTGTATGGCTATTGTAATTGTTGAATTATTTAATGATAAGTACATTTAATTCATTCCATTATCAATCATAAAAAATGTGTAGACTATTCATACACATTCACCAGAATCTCAGTGCATCAATACTAACTGGCTTATAACCAGCAAGGAGCCTACATTCAGATCTGTATAACACAAACTAAAAGACAGTGTAATGTGATTTCCCAGGTAACTACCTATGATGACATTATTCTGGGAAACACATGCAGGTTTTGAGAATCAGGCATAAGGAGGTCCATCAACATAAACAGACAAAAGTACATGTGGAAGTAGCCTGTTAAGCAATGATGCTTACAAAAACCTCTCAATCAGATAATGACATGATTATCTGACCACAACGCTCCACGCTTTTCACAAGACACAGTTCTCTGAAAAATAATCAGAGGAGAGAGCGATGAAGGGGATATAGTGAGGGAAAGAGAGAGAGACAGAGAGAGAGAAAAGAGGTGCTATTTGTGAAAACACAGGCAAAGAGAGAGAGGAGAGAGAGGAGCGAGAGAGAGAGAGAAAGAGAGAGAGAGAGAGAGAGAGAGAGAGAGAGAGAGAGAGAGAGAGAGAGAGAGACAGAGAGAGAGACAGAGAGAGAGACAGAGAGAGAGAGCGAGAGACAGAGAGAGAGAGAGAGAGACAGAGAGAGAGAGAGAGAGAGAGAGAGAGAGAGAGAGAGAGAGAGAGAGAGAGAGAGAGAGAGAGAGAGAGAGAGAGAGAGAGAGAGAGAGAGAGACGAGAGAGAGAGAGAGAGAGAGAGAGAGAGAGAGAGAGAGAGAGAGAGAGAGAGAGAGAGAGAGAGAGAGAGAGAGAGAGAGAGAGAGAGAGAGAAAGAGGTATAAAACTAAAAGCTGTTTTGTTCCAGAGAGGTCTCGGGGTCCCTGGATAAAAAGGTTCTCGCTTGGAGAGGAGAAAAGAGAAGAGGAGAGCAGGAGAGAGACGGCAGCGAGCGCTGGGAATGAGTAGGCGTCTCACACTTTTACCAGGCCCAACAGGATGCACAACCTTACGACTTGATGTATTCAAGTGTAATCAGAGACACGCTCACTAGAGAACCAGGTCCCTGCAGGTGACAATGATGATGATGATGATGATGGCTCTGTAAGGGAAATAGAAAAACATGAATCTGGATGTTATGTGTTGTACTGAAGAAAAGTCAGTGAGAGGAAGAGATATTACTTAAAGAGTAAAACTGTACTTGGAAATTAGGATGATTAGGATACTATCTATGTCAATAGAGCCCCACGGTGGAGATGTCATAATACCCATAAAACTTAGCAGTCAAACAGGGAAATGGTTCCAATCATTTCCCCACCATTTATTTTCCCATAAGGATTTTTTTTTTAAACACTTAAAATAGGTTTACCATGGCATGACATTTTGATAACCATGTAAATCTCACGGACATGGTGACTTTTATCAATATATTAGTCTCTATTTACTCTCAGATTCGAAAATGCTAATTAGCATCAAAGTAGACATCACGCAAGACTACAAATCCCTGCAAGCTCCCACACGTCAACTCTAGCTGACACATTTGTTAGCAAGCATTGTCTCCATATAAAAATTACACAAGACAGTTCACATAATTGTCAATTTAAAGAAATGTAGACAATTTATGTATTACTACATTTAGCTAACATTAGATAGTTAATCCAGAGATTGTTACCTTTGCCTCAATTCAGCAGTCTCTTCCAGATCATCATGACATTTGTAGTTCTTTATGATAGCCACATTAGCTGCTATTTAGCATTTAATTTTGGGGGGGTAAATACAAGCAAATATATTGATAAAAGTTACCTTGTCCTAGAGACAATTACACGGTTCTCAAAATGTCACACGTAAGCCTACTCGAAACACAGCCCTTATATTAAGTATCCCCTATAGGAAAAATGAATGGTGGAAAAACGATTGGAAACATTTTCTTATTTGACCACTAGGTTTTATGGCTATTATGACTCGTACTGTGGTACTCTATAGGCGGTGTTTACACAGTCAGCCCAATTCTGATCTTTTGCCAATTGGCATTTGGACCTATCAGATCTTTTGCCAATAATTGGGAAACCGATCAGAATTGGTCTTTCTATGTAAATACAACCTATACCTCTGTATTTAAAGGGTGAGTCTACTTCCCCACAATGACTAGTCAAGTTGATGATCCACGTTATGAATAAATGGCACAAGGACAGTGAGACTGTGGTTCCTGGTGATGCCCCTCTCCTTTTCTTCCTGATGACTGACTGACTGACTGGCAGGGTTAGACTGCATCACTGGATACTGTAAACAAGATCCATTTAACGCAGAAAAATTAAATCTGATGTCTCTCCAACTCTTCTCTGAGAGGAATGAGTCATATTTTGTATTTTTTTTAAAACACACACAAAACAATTTGACATATACCTGTTGATAAGAGTTAAGAAGTAGTGGGGAATGATATAGCCTAATAAAAAAATATATATAAACACAATCTCCTATTTGGAGAAGTGTGTCATGTTATTTGTATAATATGATATTCAGTTCAGAAAACATATCTTGGAATTAATAGGCAATTAAAAAAAAGCTCACTGAAGCAGAAACAAATATGGCTTCAGTCAAACCCTCATTAAAATTGCTGATATTTTCTAAACATCTTAATTGGTCTTACAAAGGCTTTACATCTTCGCCTGTTGTATGTGCTACAACCGCAGTTAGAATTACAAACTGACATCTACATTTTGGTTTTCAAAATGTGGCACTAGAGGAAGTTTTTAAGCACACAGTAGAGTGTCTCTTTAGCCTAACCTTGAAATGCAGAATAATATATCAACAAAGTAAATGAAAGACGGGAACACAACAACTGCTATCAGAGTAGGGAGTAAATCAAAGAGAATCTATGCAAGGCAGGCAGTGGACTGAGCCGACCGACCGAAGCCCACTGCCGCCTTGGAGGTGCTTCAGCAGAGACACGCTCTGAAATGCCCTGGAACTACATTAAACACTGCCGACGTCCTTAAAACAAACAATGACACCATGAAATAGATAGAGGTTTATAGTGCTCAAAGACAAAGAGCCCCCTCAGCACTTCCCTGTCATCACTTCTCCCTTTATCCCCTCCTCTGAGAAAGAGAGAAAAAGAGAAAGAGAGAAAAAGAGAAAGAGAAAGAGAAAGAGAAAGAGAAAGAGAAAGAGAAAGAGAAAGAGAAAGAGAAAGGGAAAGTGTCATTGAAACACACACAGCACCCACGGGAATGACCAACATTGTTTGTGTTGACCTTTCACTTGTCAACTACTAAAAAAGATCACCAACTACTAAAAAAGATCACGTTTGTGGCTTACTATGCAGTACTGGGGTAGGCTAAACAAATCTTATGACTGTGGGACGTAAAACTATTTTGCCTATGGCATGGCTTTCCTATGTGGGCCTGTTGCAGGTTGCAAAGACATTATCAACCATTTCCGACAGTAAACCATACCACTAAGAAGGCATTTTAAGTGTCCAGTTCTGCACTGCTTCTGTGTGTGGCTCCATGGTGCGTCAAAGCTCCTCCGTCAGTGGCGACCCATCAATCAGGGAAGCACCCCCAGATCATCACCGATCCTCCACCAAATGTCACAGTGGGTGCGAGACCTGGAGAGGCCTACAAGCCACAGTGTCTCGCACCCTCTGTGAAATTTGGTGGAGGATCGTTGATGATCTGGGGGTGCTTCCGCAAGGCTGGAATCGGGCAGATTTGTCTTTGTGAATGACACATGAATCAAGCCACGTACAAGGTTGTCCTGGAAGAAAACTGGCTTCCTTCTGCTCTGACAATGTTCCCAAACTCTGAGGATTGGTTTTTCCAGCAGGACAATGATCCGTGCCACACAGCCAGGTCAATCAAGGTGTGGATGGAGTACCACCAGATCAAGACCCTGTCATGGCCAGCCCAATCTCCAGACCTGAACCCCATTGAAAACCTCTGGAATGTGATCGAGAGGAAGATGGATGGTCACAAGCCATCAAACAAAGCCGAACTGCTTGAATTTTTGCAGCAGGAGTGGCATAAAGTCAACCAACATCAATGTGAAAGACTGGTGGAGAGCATGCCAAGACGCATGAAAGCTAGGATTGAAAATCAGGGTTATTCCACCAAATATTGATTTCTGAACTCTTCCTAAGTTAAAACATTAGTATTCTGTTGTTTAAAAATGTATATTAACTTATTTTCTTGCATTATTCGAGGTCTGATAACACTGCATCTTTTTTGTTATTTTGACCAGTTGTCATTTTCTGCAAATGAATGCTCTAAATGACAATATTTTTATTTGGAATTAGGGAGAAATGTTGTCAGTAGTTTATAGAATAAAACAAAAATTTTCATTTTACCCAAACACATACCTATAAATAGAAAAACCAGAGAAACTGATAATTTTGCAGAGGACTGTTTTTTGTTTTATTGAGAAAGGCAAATCCAAAATGCAGGTGTTTCAGCCTAGCTCAGTGCTTTCTGTGGTGGAGGGGCGGGCCAGCAGAAAACAGGAACATTGCACCATGATTGGCTCAGTGTTCTGTCACTCATGGGGACCTTACACATCCAAAATTTCAGCCATAGCGTTATATTACAAGTGTCGTTCCAAGAAGGCTCAAGGTCATTGGCCACAGAAATTCCGTCAAATCACATTATATGTACAGTAGCTTTGATTGGACTGATCATGTCAACATCATACTTTCACAATCTTAGCTAGCAGTCATCATCATGAATCCAGTCTACTGGCAAATCCTTTTTAATCCTTGTCATATGAAGAGAAATAATGAAGAGAAAATATAGATACAACGTATTGGTGCTCATTGGCCATTGGACATAAACATTACACAACAGTTTGGAGATCGCAAATTTAACAATGAGTGGTTTGTAAGGAATTGGTGAGGTGACAGTGGCTAACTGCAAGCATTGCAACTGGGAATGACCGTTCAAACATTTTGAACAGTCATTCAACTCGGAATTGTAAATCCAGCATCTTTCTCTTTGATGACAAAATTTGACCACAAAGGACCGGCGCGCCACTTTCCTGTTCAAGCACATCACAACAACTTGAGTCCAAAAATGTCTTACGCTGCTTCATAAATTATGTAGGATATCAGAGAGATATGTATCCTGTAGCTAAGAAAGTAATACTAAGTGTATGTAGTAAGCTGTTAGTAGCCCATGTGACTCACCCTAATCATTTGGTCTATTTTCACCAATGCGGTATTGTAAACACATTGTTCGTGGCCCGGTGTGTACTTGTTTACTATCTTTTTTGTACAGCTTTGACAGTGCTACTGATAGAAGTGGTGGCGCTTGGCTTGCACGTGCAAATTCAGCAGACACAACATTCTATAATAGAATTGTGTTATTTGACATGTCCAATTAAAAGCTTATTTAACGCGTCAAATAGTGTTATATAACGTGTATTTTTTTTGACACTCAAAGACCCAAACGGCGTTCAATGTGCCTCACCTCTTAATTTCGCCTACTGTTCTAACTTGGTGGTGCACACGTAACCTATAACCCATTTTAGAGAAATGTAATCTTCGAATATTGTAAGAGCTTTCATTGTCTGCTTATATGCCCCCTTTATTTATCCTACGGTTCTGACTTGTTGTACAGGGAGTACACTGTAAGAACGGCCCATGTTCTGAATTCTGTCGCTGTACATTTCAAAAGTGCTGAACAAATAGTTAAATTGACTATGTCCGTCGTCGTTCGATCATTAATGTCTCAATCAAAATTACGGATTGCCTCTTATCTGCTTGTCGTTCCCTTATGCCATCGTTTATACATCTCAATTGTCAGTAGAAACCACATTTGTTTAATCAAGTCAGCCATATCAGCTATGTTTTTTTTAAAGGCAGTAAATGAGGCTGAATGAACAGTTTTTCGCTGTCAGACAAGGCTCCGTTGAAAGCCAGGTGTAGCAGTGGTAAGGTGTTGGGACTGCTGTTGGGACTCTGCTGTTGGGACAGTTTTATGTAGGCCCTAACAGTTTGTGGTCACCGTTAGTCACCATTATAGTGCAATTCATGTATTTTTTTACTGTTGTGTAGTGGCTTTGCTGGCATGCATCCCACATCAGTTTTAGAAGTGTGTTGAGTGTTGGCTTTGGGCTCACAGCAGAGATCTGGACACTGGGCTTCCATCTTTTCCATCCCCATCCACCTCCAGACCTCAGCTGCTATATTTAGCTGTTTTTCACCGTGTCTGTGATGTGCCTGTACCGGTAAGCCCCCGCACGTGCCAACATGTGAGACGTAGAAAAAAAACGAGTAGGCCTAAAGATAAGCGTGCGGTGGTCTGTTTTCGCTTCTGTGATGTCGGTAATTATATTTGTTGGAAGGGAGGTCAGTGCTCCCTGGGGGGTGTATTGTATTCGATTTGCCGTGTCATAAAACTAAATTACAAGGAACCGCTAAGATATCCTACAATAACAGAGGCGAGGGTCGTAAAATCAAAGGGAAGCCAAATTAAATCTAAAAACACTTTATGGAAAATACATTAGAGAGCGATGGGCGGGAGACTTCAAATATAACACAGGTTAATGAGTTCTTAATAGTGCCTCTTACACTAAAAACACGCATTCACTTTCATCTGATGATAGGCGACCTACTAGAATAGTACACACACACAAACACCTTCCTCAGAGATGCAGAAACGTTGCTTCTCCAATAAATCACTGGCAGCAATGTGGAGTGTGAAACTTTCTTGAAGTGTATGGTCTGTTAGTCTGCACCTCGCTAACCATTTGCACCCCGTCCTCTAGTTTACTTATATCCAAGAACTTTGACCCCCTGTCTGGATGTTTTGGCTAGCTCCCAGCAGGCCTCTGGACTGGAGTGTCCTGTCATCCATAACCTCTCTTGAACTCTCTGTTACCTTTCACACTGAGAACATTCTAGAATCTTGGAGAGCTCATGGCTCGGGTAACGCCATTGTAACAAATCATGTGAACACCAACACACATGGCCATACCTACATACCTGCACTAACTAGCCAATAGTATGTTTTACATTGATGACACTTGTTGATTGGTGGACATATGCATTGTTTTTGTGACCGTAATCATCTGATCATATAACGAACTGAAGTTGAACTGAATATTCTGCACTCTGTCTTTAACGTTTTACCTCTTAATGTGATGTCATTTTCGGAACTGTGTTTTTAATTAATCAGAGACCTGCCTCATCCATTCTCAGTTGGGCCATGCATAAGTACACTTCAGCTACAGGTTAAAAACCAGCAGCCCACGGACCACAAAGCTGCATCCTTCAAAACACACTCACATGCACGCACGCACACACATAGTGCTGCGTACACACACATGCACATATATACACTCAGACACACATACATACACTCCCAGCGTTTTCAAAGACTTCCCCGTGGACAGAGGTGTCTGCCAGCGTGGCCATAAATCACGCTGAGACTGGCGCGGAGGGCACCATGCACCTTGTCCACGCCGCCCACACTACAGCGCTAAATAAACCATAACATCCTGCCTATCGTGCCGCCCAACGCCCCAAACGCGACCCAGGAGGAGCGCACCATGAACTCCCATCTCCCCCTCCTCTCTCTCCCTTCCCCCTTCCTCCTTCCCTCCATCCCTTCTTCCCTCCCCTCTTTCTCTGGCATCTGTGTTGGGGCTGGCGCACTTTGGGGATGGCTTAAGCTCGCCTCTTTCGCACGTTGGTCCTCTCCCGGGTGTTTTGGGGTCACTCTTTTTTCCATTCCAACGACTTCCTGCTTCAAGAGATGGTCAGAAAATAGCAGGAAGTGAGCACTTAACGTTAGGATGGCGACTCCCTCTTCCTGTCGTGTGCCTGGTTGGGCTCAGGTGCGTTCAAGACACTACACTACACTGCACCACTACACTGTATTACACTACATTACATTACATTACACTACACTACATTACACTATATTACACTGCATTACATTACACTACACTACACTACATTACACTATATTACACTACATTACACTACACTACACTACACTACATTACACAACATTACATTACACTACACTACATTACACTACACTACACAACATTACACTACACTACACTACATTACACTACACTACACTAAATTACACTACATTACACTACACTACTACACTACAATACACTACACTGCACCACTGCACCACTGCACTACATTACACTACATTACACTACACTACACTACACTACATTACACTACTCTATACTACACCACTACACTACACTACATTACACTACATTACACTACACTACACTACACTACATTACACAACACTACATTACACTACACTACACTACACTACATTACACAACACTACATTACACTACACTACACTACATTACACAACACTACATTACACTACACTACATTACACTACTCTATACTACACCACTACACTACACCACTACAGTACACTACTACACTACACCACCACACTACACTGCACCAGTACACTACACTACACTGCACTACTACACCACTACACTACACTGCACCATTACACTACACTACATTACACTACACTACTACACTACACTACACTACACTACACTACACTACTTCACTACACTACACTACTACACTACACTACACTACTACTACTACACTACACTACACTACACTACACTACACTACACTACACTACACTACTTCACTACACTACACTACACTCCCTGAGGGTGGGTCCATG
>NC_092093.1:26605671-26668171 GCF_045679555.1 Salvelinus alpinus | reverse complement strand
AAGAGAGTAATTGGTAGATGAACAAGTGATTTCTCAGTATCAGATAGGTAGTGAACTGTAAAATAAACTGTAACCAACTGTTGACACTAATATTGTTTAACATAATGATGAAGTAGCTGTTAAGTGACTGTTAGGTGTAAGACGGGAATCCCCTGTCAGTCTCTGGGTCTTGTGATAAGAGGGAAGACAAACCAGCCCTCTGGGTATTCCTGATACTCCTGGTTTTCCTTGCAGGAAGTTTATCCTGTTCTGCCGGCTTGTCAGAGCTCAGTCCCAAAGGAACGTGACAGGGGATTTTTTCAGCCAATGACCCGTGAAGAGGACAGCGGGAAGCAACACAAGTGTGTGTGTATGTGTGTGTCCTGACTAAGGGTTTTCTTTTCTGTAAGGAGATACTATGAATCCTGTACATTCAGCACGACCTCTGTGTGTCACGTGTGTGCATCCAGTGTCACCTTCATTTGCAGAAAGAATCCTCACAAAAAATCTGCATCCTCTGCGCCTCTTTTTCTCCCCCTTACTCTCTCTCTCTCTTTCTCCCCCTCATTCTCTCCCTCCTTTCACTGCCTCTTTTGTGTGTCCAGTAGAAAAACAAAATGTGTCCCTGCCAAGCGATGGCCTTTTATCTGAGCTCTAAACAACCAGACTAGTCTTATTCTATTTTCTCTCAGTGCTACACGCTCTGACCCATTCCCTGTTCCACAAAGAGAATATCTCAGTAAAAAAAGAGGGAGAGAGAGAGATTAAGAGAAGAAGAGAAAATGGAAGGAAGAGAGAGAGTGAAATGAGACCAAGATGAACAGAGAGGGATGTAGATAGAGAGGGAGAGAGAGAGAGAGAGAGAGAGAGAGAGAGAGAGAGAGAGAGAGGGAGAGAGAGAGATGGAGAGGGGGAGAGACATTGAGGGGAGATAGAGAGAGGGGGAGAGGGGGAGAGACATTGAGGGGAGATAGAGAGAGGGAGAGAGAGAGAGAGATGGAGAGAGAGAGAGAGGGAGAGGGAGAGAGAGAGATGGAGAGGGGGAGAGACATTGAGGGGAGATAGAGAGAGAGGGAGAGAGATAGATAGATGGAGAGGGGAGAGACATTGAGGGGAGATAGAGAGAGAGGGAGAGAGAGAGAGATGGAGAGGGGGAGAGACATTGAGGGGAGATAGAGAGAGGGAGAGAGAGAGAGATGGAGAGGGGGAGAGACATTGAGGGGAGAGAGGGAGAGAGATAGATGTCCATCTGCTCTGATGATCTCACGCCAAGAGATTCTGGCATGGCCCTTTCCTCCATGACACCATGGCCTCAATATCCCCAGCAGCTCCAGAGGACCCAGGGCCCGGCACAGTCTTGACCAGATCAGGAGCGTCATTCTGGGCTAACAGTCTCACCCACGGCCCCCCTGGGTCGTTTGGAGACTAGCGTTCTGAGATTATCAAATGGTCACTTAAGAGGCAGAGAGTGGAAATAAAGTGGACAGCACTTAGCTAAAGATGATCCTTTAAGAGGAAGGGAGGGAGAGGGAGAACGAAGGAGAAAAGAGAGGGATAAGAGGGAAGAGATGGAGATTGGGGGTGGGTAGATAGAGGGAGCCATAGAAAGAACAGCAAGTGAGAGAGTTGAAGATAAAGAGAGTGCCTGGGAGAAAGAGGGTTAAAAAGATGGTAAATGGCAAAGCGAAAGGCTGAGATGGAAATGAAGAGAGAGAAAGAGGGAGATTGGAGGAGAGAGAGATTGAGAGATAAAGATGGGTAGAGATAGAGAGATA
Organism: Salvelinus alpinus; assembly: GCF_045679555.1. Classification (NCBI taxonomy): domain Eukaryota; kingdom Metazoa; phylum Chordata; class Actinopteri; order Salmoniformes; family Salmonidae; genus Salvelinus; species Salvelinus alpinus. Next base: position 26,666,417 of record NC_092093.1, on the reverse strand, counting down.
GAGGGAGGAAGGGAGGAAGCAGGAAGGATGAGTAAGTGGGGGATTAAGTGGTGAATGGAGTCGGCGACTGAACTGAACACGCGGATCGCTCACCAAAAAACAGACAGGGGCCCGGCCGTCCGTACCACTGCACTTGCACATCATCGTGGGTAATGGGTGATGACACTCGGTGTATTCTCCGTAATGAGTTGATCCGTGCCGGGGGGAAGGGATACGGGATTAAAGATTAAAATCCCACCTCGTCGGGAATACCAATGACACAGAGGTCAACCTTCCGGAGCCTTCCGAGGGGACGGGGGGTCACTGGGGCGACTACCACAGAGGCCTGGGAGGGACAAAAGGCACGGGAGCTTTCTTTAAATTAGAGCCAGGGGTGGAAGGTACAGCAGGATTATTAATGGCAGTAGTGGAGGAGTTTTGGGTTTGACTACTGATTGGCATAATAATATGCTGAATAATATGGTGAGTGAACCATGACAGGGGGGGTGTATGAGACAGAGAGGGAGTGAGAGAGAGACAGACAGACAGAGAGGAAGTGAGAGAGAGACAAACAGACAGAGAGAACGAGAGATCATTGACTATGATTTGATTGGATTACTACATCTCTCCAATGTCCAATTATATATTCCCCTGAAACACACACACACACACACAAACACACACACTCACACATACATTCCTGAGGACTGTAGGACTGTGGCTAAGTACTGTGGAACAGGTTGGGAGGGGGATAGGGGGAGGGAGGAGGATGTGTATAAGCACAAGCACCAATCCCAAATCTAGAGCTTTCTTAAGCCCTCTGTCCCTGTCCCTAGGGAGGACACAGGGGGTGGGGGGTGGGGGGGGGACCGAGGCTGGGAAAGGGGGCATTCTTATCCCCCTGGAGGAGGAAGGGGTGAAAGAGAGAGAGAGCGGGGGGGGGGGGGGGGTTGGCCTCTCCATTTAATCCCCTCATTTTCATTTCTCTTACCATGTGGGATTATAATGATTTTATTTAAACTGTCAGCTTGAGCTGCGGATTGAGAAATCTGGATTTTATAGGGATTATTATAACGGAGGAAACACACACACTTTCCCCCTCTCTCCCTCCTTTTCTCTCTCATTCCCTAATAACCTGCCTGACCAACAAATGGTGTTTATCCCCAAATTTAGGGGCGGTGAAATGAACAGACATTGTGATACAGGCCTGTTTAGGAAGCTACCATAGTGGTGCACACTGTGTGCGCATGTTGTGTGTTTCAAGTTCCAAGTTTCAAGTTTTAATGTCACATGCACAAGTACAGGGAAATGCCTTTCTTGCAAGCTCTAAAGCCAACAATGCATTAATATCGATGTAATGCTAAAAATAGCATAAGATAGAACAAAAACACATGAGATAGAAAAATAAGAAATAAGAAGAACACAAGAAAGTAAGTAAGCTACAGTATACAGGGTCAGTTCCAATACCATATTTACAATGTGCAGGGATACTGGATTGATAGAGGTAAATACTGTATGTATAGGGGTAAGGTGACTAGGTATCAGGAAATATGATAAACAGGGTAGCATCAGTGTATATGATGATTGCGTGTGTGTGTGTGTGTGTGTGTGTGTGTGTGTGTGTGTGTGTGTGTGTGTGTGTGTGTGTGTGTGTGTGTGTGTGTGTGTGTGTGTGTGTGTGTGTGTGTGTGTGTGTGTGTGTGTGTGTGTGTGTGTGCCCGTGTGTGCGTGTGTTGGAGTGTCACTATGCGTGAGTGTGTAGAGTCCTGTGAGTGTAGATAGAGGGTCAACTCAGACAGTCCGTGTAGCCATTTTGTTAGCTATTTAGCAGTCTTATGGCTTGGGGATAGAAGCTGTTCAGGAGCCTGTTGGTGTCAGACTTGATGCACCGGTAGCTCTTGCTATGCAGAAGCAGAGATTTGTTTAAGGTGGCGCTGATAGACATGGTCGCCTGGTTCCTGACTCCTAAGCAACTCTGCAGTATATATATATTTGTTGCATTTCGACCAGAAATACATCTTTCCTGAATTGGATCCTTTGTTCGTACCCCCCAAGGTGATCCCACTTATCTCAGAGGCTGTCCCAAGACGTCGCCGGCGAATAAGAGGTATTTGGAGTGGACTTTTAATTGTGAAAACCATCCATCCAAGTATATTACTCACTAATGTATATATTACTCGCTGAAAAGAAAGGCGGAGGTGTATGTTTCATGATGAACTACTCATGGTGTGATCGTGGAAGCGTACAGCAACTTAAGTCCTTTTGTTCAACCCACCTAGAATGCCTCACAATCAAATGCCGACCTCATTAACTCCCGAGAGAAATCTCCTCAGTCATCATCACACCCATGTATATTCCCCCACAAGCCGATACCACGACGGCTCTCAAGGAACTACACTGGACTACACTGGAAACCAAAATTCCTGAGGCTGCATGGACTTCAATAAAGCAAATCTGAGGAAAAATTGACCAACGTTTTACCAACACATTACCTGCACTACTCAAGCATCATAAACTCTTGGCCATTGCTACTCTCCCTTCTGGGAAAGCTACAAGGCCCTCGCCCGATCACACCTCCAATCTGCTCCTACCTTTCTATAGGCAGACACTCAAACAGGAAGTCTCCATGCTAAGGACTGTTCAACACGGGTCTGACCAATCGGAATCCATGCTTCAAGATTGTATTGATCACATGGACTGGGATATGTTCCATGTAGCATCTGAGAATAATATTGCCGTATACATTAACACGGTGACTGAGTTCATCAGAAAGTGGATAGGGGATGATGTTCCCACCATGACGATTAAAACCTATCCAAACCAAAAGCCGTGCATAGATGGATAGGGCTCCCGAGTGGCAGCCGTCTAAAGCACTGCATAACAGTGCTAGAAGCCTCACTATAGACCCTGGTTCGATTCCAGGCTGTATCACAACCGGCCATGATTGGGAGTCCCAAAGGGTGGCGCACAATTGGCCCAGCGTCATCCGGGTTAGGGTTTGGCCGGGGTAGGCCATCATTGTAAATAAGATTTTGTTCTTAACTGACTTGCCTAGTTAAATAAAGATTACATTTTTAAAAAGATGTCCGCATTCGCACAAAACTGAAAGAGCAAACCAACGCATTTAACCATGGTAAGGTGACTGGGAATATAGTTGAGTACAAACAGTTCAGTTATGCCCTCTGTAAGCCAATCAAACAGGCAAACCGTCAGTACAGACACAAAGTGGAGTCACAATTCAACGGCTCAGATATGAGACGTACGTGACAGGGACAATCACGGATTATTAACCAGCCACGTTGCAGACACCGACGACAAGCTAAATACCTTCTTCACCCGCTTCGTGGAAAACACAGTGCCGCCGACACGGGCCACCGCCGCTTTAGAGGACTGTGAGCTCTCGTTCTCCGTAGCCGCCATGAGTAAGACATTTAAACGTTTTAACCTTCACTTCTGTCATCATGAAGTGCTTTGAGAGGCTAGTTAAGGATCATATCACCTCTACCTTACCAGACACCCTAGACCCACTGCAATTTGCTTACCACCCCAATAGATCCACGGATGATGCAATCGTCATCACACTGCGCACTAACCTATCCTATCTGGTCAAGGGGAATACCTATGTAAGAATGCTGTTAATTGACTACAGCTCAGCATTCAACAACATACAGTTGTAACCTCCAAGCTCATTACTAAGCTCAGGGTCCTGGGTCTGAACCCAGGCTCTGTGCTACTGGGTCTGAACCCAGGCTCTGTGCTACTGGGTCTGAACCCAGGCTCCGTGCTACTGGGTCTGAACCCAGGCTCTGTGCTACTGGGTCTGAACCCAGGCTCTGTGCTACTGGGTCTGAACCCAGGCTCTGTGCTACTGGGTCTGAACCCAGGCTCTGTGCTACTGGGTCTTGGACTTCCTGACAGGCAGCCTCCAAGTGGAGGAGGATGGCAACAACACCTCCACTACGCTGATCCTCAACACAGGCATGCTCAGCACGTCCTGTACTCCCTGTTCACCCATGACATCTCCAACTCAATCATCAAGTTTCCAGACGACACAACAGTGGTAAGCCTGATTACCAACAATGACGAGACAGCCTACAGGGAGAAGGTGAGGGCCCCCTCCCTGCCCTCCAGGACATCTACAGCACCCGGTGTCACAAGAAGGCCAAAAAGATCATCAAGGACTTCAGCCACCCGAGCTACGGCTTGTTCACACCTCTACCATCCAGAAGCCGAGGTCAATACAGAAGCCAAGGTCAGTACAGGTGCGTCAAAGCTGGGACCGAGACACTGAAAAAAACATATATTTCAAGGCCATCAGACTGTTAAATAGTCACCACTAGCCGGCCTCCGCCCAGTACCCTGCCCTGAACTTTAGTCACTGTCACTAGCCTGCTACCACCCAGTTACTCAACTCTGCACCTTTTAGGCTGCTGCCTACGTACAGTTGAAGTCGGAAGATTACATACACTTAGGTTGGAGTTATTAAAACTCGTTTTTCAACAACTCCACAAATGACTTGTTAACAAACTATAGTTTTGGGACAAGTTGGTTAGGACATCTACTTTGTGCATGACACAAGTCATTTTTCCAACAATTGTTTACAGACAGATTATTTCACTTATAATTCACTGTATCACAATTCCAGTGGGTCAGAAGTTTACATACACGAAGTTGACTGTGTCTTTAAACAGCTTGGAAAATTACAGAGAATTATGTCACGGCTTTAGAAGCTTCTGATAGGCTAATTGGCATCATTTGAGTCAATTGGAGGTGTACCTGTGGATGTATTTCAAGGCCGACCTTCAAACTCAGTGCCCCTTTGCTTGACATTATGGGAAAATCAAAATAAATCAGCCAAGACCTCAGAAATAAAATTGTAGACCTCCAGAAGTCTGGTTCATCCTTGGGAGCAATTTCCAAACGCCTGAAGGTACCATGCTCATCTGTACAAACAATAGTAATCAAGTATAAACACCATGGGACCACGCAGCCGTCATACCGCTCAGGAAGGAGACGCGTTCTGTCTCCTAGAGCTTAACGTACTTTGGTGCGAAAAGTGCAAATCAATCCCAGGACAACAGCAAAGGACCTTGTGAAGATGCTGGAGGAAACAGGTACAAAAGTATCTAAATCCACAGTAAAACAAGTCCTATATCGACATAACCTGAAAGGCCACTCAACAAGGAAGAAGCCACTGTTCCAAAACCACCATAAAAAGCCAGACTACGGTTTGCAACTGCACATGGGGACAAAGATCGTACTTTTTGGAGAAATGTCCTCTGGTCTGATGAAACAAAAATATAACTGTTTGGCCATAATGACCATCGTTATGTTTGGAGGAAAAAGGGGGATGCTTGCCAGCCGAAGAATACCATCCCAACCGTGAAGCACGTTGGGCATCACGTTGTGGGGGTGCTTTGCTGCAGGAGGGACTGGTGCACTTCACAAAATAGATGGCATCATGAGGGTGGAAAATTATGTGGATATATTGAAGCAACATCTCAAGACATCAGTCAGGAAGTTAGTTGCTTAGTTGCAAATGGGTCTTCCAAATGGACAATGACCCCAAGCATACTTCCAAAGTTGTGGCAGGACAACAAAGTCAAGATATTAGAGTGGCCATCACAAAGCCCTGACCTCAATCATATAGAACATTTGTGGGCAGAACTGAAAAGTGTGTGCGAGCAAGGAGGCCTACAAACCTGACTCAGTTACACCAGCTCTGTCAGGAGGAATGGGCCAAAATTCATCCATCTTATTGTGGGAAGCTTGTGGAAGGCTACCCGAAACATTTGACCCAAGTTAAACAATTTAAAGGCAATGCTACCAAATACTAATTGAGTGTATGTAAACTTCTGACCCACTGGGAATGTGATGAATGAAAAAAAAGCTGAAATAAATCATTCTCTCTACTATTATTCTGACATTTCACATTCTTAAAATAAAGTGGTGATCCTAACTGACCTAAGACAGGAACATTTTAATTTGATTAAATGTCAGGAATTGTGAAAAACTGAGTTTAAATGTATTCGGCTAAGGTGTATGTAAACATTCGGCTTCAACTGTACACAGGAATGGAACACTGGTCACTTTAATAATGGTTACATTCTGTTTTACCCACTTCATATTTATATACTGTATTCTAGGCCTATCCTATTTAACTATTTCTGTACATATACTATTCTATCCTACATATTATTAAGATATACTACAAATTCTATCCACATACTGTCCATAATGTCTATACATCCCACCATATACATACAATACATGACCAAAGCATGTGGACACCTGCTCGTCGAACATCCTATTCCAAAATCATGGGCATTAATATGGAGTTGGTCCACCCTTTCACTGCTAAAACAGCCTCTATTCTTCTGGCTTTCTACTAGATATTGCAACATTAATGCTGGGATTTGCTTCCATTCAGCCACAAAATAATTAGTGAAGTCGGGCACTGATGTTGGGCGATTAGGACTGGCTCACACTCGACATTCCAATTCATCCCAAAAGGTGTTCGACAAGGTTGAGGTCAGGGCTCTGTGCAAGCCAGTCAAGTTCTTCCACACCGATTTTGACAAACCATTTCTGCATGGACCTCACTTTTTGCACGGTGGCGTTGTAATGCTGAAACAGGAAAGGACCTTCCCCATACTGTTACCACAAAGTTGGAAGCACAGTATTGTCTAGAATGTCATGTATGCTGTAGTGTTAAGATTTACCTTCACTGGAACTAAGGGGCCTAGCCCGAACCATGAAAAACAGCCTGAGACCACTATGACAGTGTCACGTTGAAAGTCACTGAGCTCTTCAATAAGGCCATTCTACTGCCAATGTGTGTCTACGGAGATTGCATGGCTGCGATTTTATATGTGTGGCTGAAATCGCCGAATCCACTAATTTGAAGGGGTGTCTACATACTTTTTAAAATATAGTGCATTTATAGATATACAGTGCATTCGGAAAATATTCAGACCCCTTGACTCTTTCCACATTTTGCTATGTTACAGCCTTATTCTAAAATTGATAAAAATAATTATTTTCCTCATCAATCTACACACAATACCCATAATGACAAACGCGAAAACAGTACTTTAGAAATTTCTGCAAATTTATATAAACGAACAAAGCAGAAATATTTAATTTAAGTAAGTATTCAGACCCTTTGCTATGAGACTCGAAATTGAGCTCAGGTGCATCCTGTTTCCATTGATCATCATTGAGATGATTCTACCAGACGGAAGCCACTCCTCAGGAAAAGGCACATGACATCCCACTTGGAGTTTACCAAAAGGACTCTCAGACCATGAGAAACAAGATTCTCTGGTCTGATGAAACCAAGATTGAACTCTTTGGCCTGAATGCCAAGCATCACGTCTGGAGGAAACCTGGCACCCTCCCTACTGTGATTCATGGTGGTGGCAGCATCATGCTGTGGGGATGTTTTTCAGCAGCGGGGACTGGGAGACTAGTCAGGATCGAGGGAAAGATAAACGGAGCACAGTACAGAGAGATCCTTGTTGAAAACCTGCTCCAGAGCGCTCAGGACCTCATACCGGGGTGAAGGTTCGCCTTCCAACAGGACAACAACCCTAAGCACACAGCCAAGACAACGTAGAAGTGGCTTCGGGACCAGTCTCTGAATGTCCTTGAATGGCCCAGCCAGAGCCCGGACTTGAACCCGATCAAACATTTCTGGAGAGACGTGAAAATAGCTATGCAGCGACGCTCCCCATCCAACCTGACAGAACAGAGCTTGAGAGGATCAGCAGAGAAGAATGGGAGAAACTCCCCAAATACAGATGGGCCAAGCTTGTAGCGTCATACCCAAGAAGAGTCAAGGCTGTAATCGCTGCCAAATGTGATTCAACAAAGGACTGAGTAAAAGGTCTGAATACTTATGTAAATGTGATATTTCAATTGATTAAAAAAAAATTGCAAAAAAAGGCTGTAACGTAACAAAATGTGGAAAAGGTAAGGGGTCTGAATACCTTCCGAATGCACTGTAGTTCTACTCTGGACTCCGACATTGCTCGTCCTAATATTTCTATCTTTCTTCATTCCATTCCTTCACTTTTTAGATTTGTGTGTATTGTTGTGTATTGTTAGATATTACTACACTGTTTGAGCTAGGAACACAAGCATTTCGCTACACCCTCATTAACATCTGCTAAATATGTGTATGCGACAAATACAATTGAATTGTATTTTATTTTATTTGAGAGAACGGTCTGTGGCTTGGGTGGCTGGAGTCTTTAATGATTTTCCGGGCCTTCCATTCACACCGCCTGATATACAGTAGAGGTCCTGGATGGCAGGGAGCTCGGCCCCAGTGATGTACTGGGCTGTCCGCACCACGCTCTGTAGCGCCATGTGATCGAGGGCGGTGCTGTTGCTATACCAAGCAGTGTTGCTCCATGTCAAACCTTTTCAACCTCATGATGGGGAAGAGGCGCTGTCCCCCCCCTTCTTCACGACTGTGCAAGTCTGTATGGACCATTTTAAGTCCTTAGTGATTTGGACACCAAGGAACTTGAAGCTCTCGACCCGCTTCACTGCAACCCGCTCCTGTAGTCCGCGATCAGCTCCATGGTCTTACTGACATTGAGGGAGTGGTTGTTGTCCTGGCACCACACTGCCAGGTCTTGGCGAAGAGCTTGGAGGGTACAATGGTTTTGAATGCTGAGCTGCTGTCAATGAACAGCATTCTCACATAGGTATTCCTCTTATCTAGGTGGGTGAGGGCCGTGAGGAGTGCAATTGAGATTGCGTCATCTATGGATCTGTTGGGGCAGTATGCAAATTGGAGTGGGCCTAGGGTGGCTGGGATGGTGAAGTTAAGGTGTGCCATAACCAGCCTCTCAAAGCATAACCAGCCTCTCATGATTACAGATGTGAGTGCTACAGGGCGGTAGTTGTTGTGGCATGAAGCCTTAGAGTTTTTGAGAACAGGAATGATGGTGGTCATCTTAAAACATGGGGATTACAGACTGGGACGAGGAGAGGTTGAAAATTACCGTGAATAGGTTGAAAATGATTGTGCGTGCGTGTGTGTGTGTGCGTGCGTGCGTGCATGTGTGCGTGTGTGCGTGCGTGTATGTGTGTGTGTGTTCACACAGATGCACTCAACAAACTGGCTATGACTAATGTTGATTTTTTTTGACAGCAGACAGACAGCCTGGTCTACGTGAGATGACGCTGCAGCCTGCAGTAGACTGACCATAGAGACACATTAGCTTTAGTCCAGATCCCTCCTTTCCAGGCCTATCATCTCATCTACATTAGGATAAGGAAAGAAAAATCCCATCACCTTTTCATTCTGAGGACAAATGTTTTATTCCCTCTCTTCTCATTACATTAAAGGATGAGGGAGGCCTCACAGTCACTCTGAGGTATTTAAAGATACCCCTCTTTCATTTATTTAATTGATCTTGATATAAAGGTACCTCTCATCTATTTAATTGATCTTTATTTAAAGATGCCTGTCATCTATTTAATTAATCTTTGTTTCAATCAGAATGACATTTCGTGGGAAAGGGAGGGTTAGTTACAGCAAATCCCCTAATCCTTCCCATGGAGACACTTATGGGAATAGGATAAAAGTGTTTACCATTGTATCAGAATGTAGGAGGTATAATAGAATGTAGGAGGTATATCAGAATGTAGGAGGTATAATTATTGTTGGAGGTATAATAGAATGTAGATGTTATAATAGAATGGAGGAGGTATAATAGAATATAGGAGGTATAATATAATGTAGGTGGTATAATAGAATGTAGGTGGTATAATAGAATGTAGGAGGTATAATAGGATGTAAGAGGTATAATAGAATGTAGGTGGTATAATAGAATGTAGGTGGTATAATAGAATGTAGGAGGTATAATAGAATGTAGGAGGTATAATATAATGTAGGTGGTATAATAGAATGTAGGTGGTATAATAGAATGTAGGAGGTATAATAGAATGTAGGAGGTATAATATAATGTAGGTGGTATAATAGAATGTAGGAGGTATAATACAATGCAGGAGGTATAATATAATGTAGGTGGTATAATAGAATGTAGGTGGTATAATAGAATGTAGGAGGTATAATAGAATGTAGGAGGTATAATAGAATGTAGGTGGTATAATAGAATGTAGGTGGTATAATAGAATGTAGGAGGTAAATCAGAATGTAGGAGGTATAATATAATGTAGGAGGTATAATAGAATGTAGGTGGTATAATAGAATGTAGGAGGTATAATAGAATGTAGGAGGTATAATAGAATGTAGGTGGTATAATAGAATGTAGGATGTATAATAGAATGTAGGAGGTATAATAAAATGTAGGAGGTATAATAGAATGTAGGAGGTATAATAGAATGTAGGAGGTATATCAGAATGTAGAAGGTATAATAGAATGTAGGAGGTATAATAGAATGTAGGTGGTATAATAGAATGTAGGAGGTATAATAGAATGTAGGAGGTATAATAGAATGTAGGTGGTATAATAGAATGTAGGACGTATAATAGAATGTAGGTGGTATAATAGAATGTAGGTGGTATAATAGAATGTAGGAGGTATAATAGAATGTAGGTGGTATAATAGAATGTAGGAGGTATAATAGAATGTAGGAGGTATAATAGAATGTAGGAGGTATAATAGAATGTAGGAGGTATAATAGAATGTAGGAGGTATAATACAATGTAGGAGGTATAATAGAATGTAGGTGGTATAATAGAATGTAGGAGGTATATTAGAATGTAGGAGGTATATCAGAATGTAGGAGGTATAATAGAATGTAGGTGGTATAATAGAATGTAGGAGGTATATCAGAATGTAGGAGGTATAATAGAATGTAGGAGGTATAATAGAATGTAGGAGGTATATCAGAATGTAGGAGGTATAATAGAATGTAGGAGGTATAATAGAATGTAGGAGGTATAATAGAATGTAGAAGGTATAATAGAATGTAGGTGGTATAATAGAATGTAGGAGGTATAATAGAATGTAGGAGGTATAATAGAATGTAGGAGGTATAATAGAATGTAGGAGGTATAATAGAATGTAGGAGGTATATCAGAATGTAGGAGGTATATCAGAATGTAGGAGGTATAATAGAATGTAGGAGGTATAATAGAATGTAGGAAGTATAATAGAATGTAGGAGGTATATCAGAATGTAGGAGGTATATCAGAATGTAGGTGGTATAATAGAATGTAGGAGGTATAATAGAATGTAGGAGGTATAATAGAATGTAGGAGGTATAATAGAATGTAGGAGGTATAATAGAATGTAGGAGGTATAATATAATGTAGGAGGTATAATAGAATGTAGGAGGTAAATCAGAATGTAGGAGGTATATCAGAATGTAGGAGGTATAATAGAATGTAGGAGGTATAATAGAATGTAGGAGGTATAATAGAATGTAGGTGGTATAATAGAATGTAGGAGGTATAATAGAATGTAGGTGGTATAATAGAATGTAGTAGGTATAATAGAATGTAGGAGGTATAATAGAATGTAGGAGGTATAATAGAATGTAGGAGGTATAATAGAATGTAGGAGGTATAATAGAATGTAGGAGGTATATAAGAATGTAGGAGGTATATCAGAATGTAGGAGGTATATCAGAATATAGGAGGTATATCAGAATGTAGAAGGTATATAAGAATGTAGGAGGTATATCAGAATGTAGAAGGTATATCAGAATGTAGGAGGTATATCAGAATATAGGAGGTATATCAGAATGTAGGAGGTATATTAGAATATAGGAGGTATATCAGAATGTAGGAGGTATATAAGAATGTAGGAGGTATATCAGAATGTAGGAGGTATATCAGAATGTAGGAGGTATATCAGAATGTAGGAGGTATATCAGAATGTAGGAGGTATTCAGAATGTAGGAGGTATATCAGAATGTAGAAGGTATATCAGAATGTAGGAGGTATATCAGACTGTAGGAGGTATATCAGAATGTAGGAGGTATATCAGAATGTAGGAGGTATAAAATAATGTAGGAGGTATAATACAATGTAGGAGGTATATCAGAATGTAGGAGGTATATCAGAATGTAGGAGGTATATCAGAATGTAGGAGGTATATCAGAATGTAGGAGGTATATCAGAATGTAGGAGGTATATCAGAATGTAGGAGTTATAATAGTATGTCGGAGGTATAATACAATGTAGGAGGTATATCAGAATGTAGGAGGTATGTCAGAATGTAGGAGGTATATCAGAATGTAGGAGGTAAATCAGAATGTAGGAGGTATATCAGAATGTAGGAGGTATATCAGAATGTAGGAGGTATATCAGAATGTACAAGGTATATCAGAATGTAGGAGGTATATAAGAATGTAGAAGGTATATCAGAATGTAGGAGGTATATCAGAATGTAGGAGGTATATCAGAATGTAGGAGGTATATAAGAATGTAGGAGGTATATCAGAATGTAGAAGGTATATCAGAATGTAGGAGGTATATCAGAATGTAGGAGGTATATCAGAATGTAGGAGGTATATCAGAATGTAGGAGGTATATCAGAATGTAGGAGGTATATCAGAATGTAGGAGGTATATCAGAATGTAGGAGGTATATCAGAATGTAGGAGGTATATCAGAATATAGGAGGTATATCAGAATGTAGGAGGTATATAAGAATGTAGGAGGTATATCAGAATGTAGGAGGTATATCAGAATGTAGGAGGTATATCAGAATGTAAAAGGTATATCAGAATGTAAAAGTTATATCAGAATGTAGGAGGTATTTCAGAATGTAGAATGTATAATAGAATGTAGGAAGTCTAATAGAATGTAGGAGGTATATCAGAATGTAGGAGGTAAATCAGAATGTAGGAGGTATATCAGAATGTAGGAGGTATATCAGAATGTAGAAGGTATATCAGAATGTAGGAGGTATATAAGAATGTAGGAGGTATATCAGAATGTAGGAGGTATATCAGAATGTAGGAGGTATATCAGAATGTAAAAGGTATATCAGAATGTAAAAGGTATATCAGAATGTAGGAGGTATTTCAGAATGTAGAATGTATAATAGAATGTAGGAAGTCTAATAGAATGTAGGAGGTATATCAGAATGTAGGAGGTAAATCAGAATGTAGGAGGTATATCAGAATGTAGGAGGTATATCAGAATGTAGAAGGTATATCAGAATGTAGGAGGTATATCAGAATGTAGGAGGTATATCAGAATGTAGGTGGTATATCAGAATGTAGGAGGTATATCAGAATATAGGAGGTATATCAGAATGTAGGAGGTATAATAGAATGTAGGAGGTATAATAGAATGTAGGAGGTATAATAGAATGTAGGAGGTATAATAGAATGTAGAAGGTATATAAGAATGTAGGAGGTATATCAGAATGTAGGAGGTAAATCAGAATGTAGGAGGTATATCAGAATGTAGGAGGTATATCAGAATGTAGGAGGTATATCAGAATGTACAAGGTATATCAGAATGTAGGAGGTATATAAGAATGTAGAAGGTATATCAGAATGTAGGAGGTATATCAGAATGTAGGAGGTATATCAGAATGTAGGAGGTATATAAGAATGTAGGAGGTATATCAGAATGTAGGAGGTATATCAGAATGTAGGAGGTATATCAGAATATAGGAGGTATATCAGAATGTAGGAGGTATATCAGAATATAGGAGGTATATCAGAATGTAGGAGGTATATAAGAATGTAGGAGGTATATCAGAATGTAGGAGGTATATCAGAATGTAGGAGGTATATCAGAATGTAGGAGGTATATCAGAATGTAGGAGGTATTCAGAATGTAGGAGGTATATCAGAATGTAGAAGGTATATCAGAATGTAGGAGGTATATCAGAATGTAGGAGGTATATCAGAATGTAGGAGGTATATCAGAATGTAGGAGGTATATCAGAATGTAGGAGGTATATCAGAATGTAGGAGGTATATCAGAATGTAGGAGGTATATCAGAATGTAGGAGGTATATCAGAATATAGGAGGTATATCAGAATGTAGGAGGTATATAAGAATGTAGGAGGTATATCAGAATGTAGGAGGTATATCAGAATGTAGGAGGTATATCAGAATGTAAATGGTATATCAGAATGTAGGAGGTATTTCAGAATGTAGAATGTATAATAGAATGTAGGAAGTCTAATAGAATGTAGGAGGTATATCAGAATGTAGGAGGTATATCAGAATGTAGGAGGTATATAAGAATGTAGAAGGTATATCAGAATGTAGGAGGTATATCAGAATGTAGGAGGTATATCAGAATGTAGGAGGTATATAAGAATGTAGGAGGTATATCAGAATGTAGGAGGTATATCAGAATGTAGGAGGTATATCAGAATATAGGAGGTATATCAGAATGTAGGAGGCATATCAGAATATAGGAGGTATATCAGAATGTAGGAGGTATATAAGAATGTAGGAGGTATATCAGAATGTAGGAGGTATATCAGAATGTAGGAGGTATATCAGAATGTAGGAGGTATATCAGAATGTAGGAGGTATTCAGAATGTAGGAGGTATATCAGAATGTAGAAGGTATATCAGAATGTAGGAGGTATATCAGAATGTAGGAGGTATATCAGAATGTAGGAGGTATATCAGAATGTAGGAGGTATATCAGAATGTAGGAGGTATATCAGAATGTAGGAGGTATATCAGAATGTAGGAGGTATATCAGAATGTAGGAGGTATATCAGAATATAGGAGGTATATCAGAATGTAGGAGGTATATAAGAATGTAGGAGGTATATCAGAATGTAGGAGGTATATCAGAATGTAGGAGGTATATCAGAATGTAAATGGTATATCAGAATGTAGGAGGTATTTCAGAATGTAGAATGTATAATAGAATGTAGGAAGTCTAATAGAATGTAGGAGGTATATCAGAATGTAGGAGGTAAATCAGAATGTAGGAGGTATATCAGAATGTAGGAGGTATATCAGAATGTAGAAGGTATATCAGAATGTAGGAGGTATATCAGAATGTAGGAGTTATAATAGAATGTCGGAGGTATAATACAATGTAGGAGGTATATCAGAATGTAGGAGGTATATCAGAATGTAGGAGGTATATCAGAATGTAGGAGGTAAATCAGAATGTAGGAGGTATATCAGAATGTAGGAGGTATATCAGAATGTAGGAGGTATATCAGAATGTACAAGGTATATCAGAATGTAGGAGGTATATAAGAATGTAGAAGGTATATCAGAATGTAGGAGGTATATCAGAATGTAGGAGGTATATCAGAATGTAGGAGGTATATAAGAATGTAGGAGGTATATCAGAATGTAGAAGGTATATCAGAATGTAGGAGGTATAATATAATGTCGGAGGTATAATACAATGTAGGAGGTATATCAGAATGTAGGAGGTATATCAGAATGTAGGAGGTATATCAGAATGTAGGAGGTAAATCAGAACATAGGAGGTATATCAGAATGTAGGAGGTATATCAGAATGTAGGAGGTATATCAGAATGTAGAAGGTATATCAGAATGTAGGAGTTATATCAGAATGTAGGAGTTATAATAGAATGTCGGAGGTATAATACAATGTAGGAGGTATATCAGAATGTAGGAGGTATATCAGAATGTAGGAGGTATATCAGAATGTAGGAAGTAAATCAGAATGTACAAGGTATATCAGAATGTAGGAGGTATATAAGAATGTATGAGGTATATCAGAATGTAGGAGGTATATAAGAATGTAGGAGGTATATCAGAATGTAGGAGGTATATCAGAATGTAGGAGGTATATCAGAATATAGGAGGTATATCAGAATGTAGGAGGTATATCAGAATATAGGAGGTATATCAGAATGTAGGAGGTATATAAGAATGTAGGAGGTATATCAGAATGTAGGAGGTATATCAGAATGTAGAAGGTATATCAGAATGTAGGAGTTATATCAGAATGTAGGAGTTATAATAGAATGTTGGAGGTATAATACAATGTAGGAGGTATATCAGAATGTAGGAGGTATATCAGAATGTAGGAGGTATATCAGAATGTAGGAAGTAAATCAGAATGTACAAGGTATATCAGAATGTAGGAGGTATATAAGAATGTAGAAGGTATATCAGAATGTAGGAGGTGTATCAGAATGTATGAGGTATATCAGAATGTAGGAGGTATATAAGAATGTAGGAGGTATATCAGAATGTAGGAGGTATATCAGAATGTAGGAGGTATATCAGAATATAGGAGGTATATCAGAATGTAGGAGGTATATCAGAATATAGGAGGTATATCAGAATGTAGGAGGTATATAAGAATGTAGGAGGTATATCAGAATGTAGGAGGTATATCAGAATGTAGGAGGTATATCAGAATGTAGGATGTATATCAGAATGTAGGAGGTATTCAGAATGTAGGAGGTATATCAGAATGTAGAAGGTATATCAGAATGTAGGAGGTATATCAGAATGTACAAGGTATATCAGAATGTAGGAGGTATATAAGAATGTGGAAGGTATATCAGAATGTAGGAGGTATATCAGAATGTAGGAGGTATATCAGAATGTAGGAGTTATAATAGAATGTCGGAGGTATAATACAATGTAGGAGGTATATCAGAATGTAGGAGGTATATCAGAATGTAGGAGGTATATCAGAATGTAGGAGGTAAATCAGAATGTAGGAGGTATATCAGAATGTAGGAGGTATATCAGAATGTAGGAGGTATATCAGAATGTACAAGGTATATCAGAATGTAGGAGGTATATAAGAATGTAGAAGGTATATCAGAATGTAGGAGGTATATCAGAATGTAGGAGGTATATCAGAATGTAGGAGGTATATAAGAATGTAGGAGGTATATCAGAATGTAGAAGGTATATCAGAATGTAGGAGGTATAATATAATGTCGGAGGTATAATACAATGTAGGAGGTATATCAGAATGTAGGAGGTATATCAGAATGTAGGAGGTATATCAGAATGTAGGAGGTAAATCAGAACATAGGATGTATATCAGAATGTAGGAGGTATATCAGAATGTAGGAGGTATATCAGAATGTAGAAGGTATATCAGAATGTAGGAGTTATATCAGAATGTAGGAGTTATAATAGAATGTCGGAGGTATAATACAATGTAGGAGGTATATCAGAATGTAGGAGGTATATCAGAATGTAGGAGGTATATCAGAATGTAGGAAGTAAATCAGAATGTACAAGGTATATCAGAATGTAGGAGGTATATAAGAATGTATGAGGTATATCAGAATGTAGGAGGTATATAAGAATGTAGGAGGTATATCAGAATGTAGGAGGTATATCAGAATGTAGGAGGTATATCAGAATATAGGAGGTATATCAGAATGTAGGAGGTATATCAGAATATAGGAGGTATATCAGAATGTAGGAGGTATATAAGAATGTAGGAGGTATATCAGAATGTAGGAGGTATATCAGAATGTAGAAGGTATATCAGAATGTAGGAGTTATATCAGAATGTAGGAGTTATAATAGAATGTCGGAGGTATAATACAATGTAGGAGGTATATCAGAATGTAGGAGGTATATCAGAATGTAGGAGGTATATCAGAATGTAGGAAGTAAATCAGAATGTACAAGGTATATCAGAATGTAGGAGGTATATAAGAATGTAGAAGGTATATCAGAATGTAGGAGGTGTATCAGAATGTATGAGGTATATCAGAATGTAGGAGGTATATAAGAATGTAGGAGGTATATCAGAATGTAGGAGGTATATCAGAATGTAGGAGGTATATCAGAATATAGGAGGTATATCAGAATGTAGGAGGTATATCAGAATATAGGAGGTATATCAGAATGTAGGAGGTATATAAGAATGTAGGAGGTATATCAGAATGTAGGAGGTATATCAGAATGTAGGAGGTATATCAGAATGTAGGATGTATATCAGAATGTAGGAGGTATTCAGAATGTAGGAGGTATATCAGAATGTAGAAGGTATATCAGAATGTAGGAGGTATATCAGAATGTACAAGGTATATCAGAATGTAGGAGGTATATAAGAATGTGGAAGGTATATCAGAATGTAGGAGGTATATCAGAATGTAGGAGGTATATAAGAATGTAGGAGGTATATCAGAATGTAGGAGGTATATCAGAATGTAGGAGGTATATCAGAATGTAGGATGTATATCAGAATGTAGGAGGTATTCAGAATGTAGGAGGTATATCAGAATGTAGAAGGTATATCAGAATGTAGGAGGTATATCAGAATGTACAAGGTATATCAGAATGTAGGAGGTATATAAGAATGTGGAAGGTATATCAGAATATAGGAGGTATATCAGAATGTAGGAGGTATATAAGAATGTAGGAGGTATATCAGAATGTAGGAGGTATATCAGAATGTAGGAGGTATATCAGAATGTAGGATGTATATCAGAATGTAGGAGGTATTCAGAATGTAGGAGGTATATCAGAATGTAGAAGGTATATCAGAATGTTTGGTTTCAGAGCTGGTCATGGGTGCACCTCAGCCACGCTCAAGGTCATAAACGATATCGTAACCGCCATCGATAGGAAACAATACTGTGCAGCCGTATTCATTGACCTGGCCAAGGCCTTTGACTCTGTCAATCACCACATCCTCATTGGCAGACTCGACAGCCTTGGTTTCTCTAATGATTGCCTCGCCTGGTTCACCAACTACTTCTCTGATCGAGTTCAGTGTGTCAAATCGGAGGGTCTGTTGTCCGGGCCTCTGGCAGTCTCTATGGGGGTGCCACAGGGTTCAATTCTTGGACCGACTCTCTTCTCTGTTTACATCAATGATGTCGCTCT
Organism: Salvelinus alpinus; assembly: GCF_045679555.1. Taxonomy (NCBI): domain Eukaryota; kingdom Metazoa; phylum Chordata; class Actinopteri; order Salmoniformes; family Salmonidae; genus Salvelinus; species Salvelinus alpinus. The sequence goes on along the minus strand of NC_092093.1, from coordinate 26,647,667 downwards.
TGCTGCTGGTGATTCTCTGATCCACCTCTACGCAGACGACACTATTCTGTATACTTCTGGCCCTTCTTTTGACACTGTGTTAACAACCCTCCAGGCGAGCTTCAATGCCATACAACTCTCCTTCCGTGGCCTCCAACTGCTCTTAAATACAAGTAAAACCAAATGCATGCTCTTCAACCGATCGCTGCCTGCTCCTGCCCGCCTGTCCAACATCACTACTTTGGACGGCTCTGACTTAGAATATGTGGACACCTACAAATACCTAGGTGTCTGGTTAGACTGTAAACTCTCCTTCCAGACTCACATCAAACATCTCCAATCCAAAGTCAAATCTAGAATTGGCTTCCTATTCCGCAACAAAGCATCCTTTACTCATGCTGCCAAACATACCCTTGTAAAACTGACCATCCTACCAATCCTCGACTTCGGTGATGTCATTTACAAAATAGCCTCCAAAACCCTACTCAATAAATTGGATGCAGTCTATCACAGTGCCATCCGTTTTGTCACCAAAGCCCCATATACTACCCACCACTGCGACCTGTACACTCTCGTTGGCTGGCCCTCGCTTCATACTCGTCGCCAAACCCACTGGTTCCAGGTCATCTACAAGACCCTGCTAGGTAAAGTCCCCCCTTATCTCAGCTCGCTGGTCACCATAGCAGCACCTACCTGTAGCACGCGCTCCAGCAGGTATATCTCTCTAGTCACCCCCAAAACCAATTCTTCCTTTGGACGCCTCTCCTTCCAGTTCTCTGCTGCCAATGACTGGAACGAACTACAAAAATCTCTGAAACTGGAAACACCTATCTCCCTCACTAGCTTTAAGCACCAGCTGTCAGAGCAGCTCATAGATTACTGCACCTGTATATAACCCATCTACAATTTAGCCCAAACAACTACCTCTTTACCTACTGTATTTATTTATTAATTTATTTTGCTCCTTTGCACCCCATTATTTCTGTCTCTACTTTGCACTTTCTTCCACTGCAAACCAACCATTCCATTGTTTTTTAGTTTTTATTTTACTTGCTGTGTTGTACTCACTTCGCCTCCATGGCCTTTTATATTTTTATTTATTTATACATATATTTGTTTGCCTTCACTTCCCTTATCTCACCTCACTTGCTCACATTGTATATAGACTTATTTATTTTTTTTTCACTGTATTATTGACTATATGTTTGTTTTACTCCATGTGTAACTATGTGTTGTTGTATGTGTCGAACTGCTTTGCTTTATCTTGGCCAGGTCGCAATTGTAAATGAGAACGTGTTCTCAATTTGCCTACCTGGTTAAATAAAGGTTAAATAAAAAAAATAAAATAAAATAAAAATATCAGAATGTAGGAGGTATATAAGAATGTAGAAGGTATATCAGAATGTAGAAGGTATATCAGAATGTAGAAGGTATAATATAATGTTGGAGGTATAATACAATGTAGGAGGTATATCAGAATGTAGGTGGTATATCAGAATGTAGGAGGTATATCAGAATGTAGGAGGTAAATCAGAACATAGGAGGTATATCAGAATGTAGGAGGTATATCAGAATGTAGAAAGTATATCAGAATGTAGGAGGTATAATATAATGTCGGAGGTATAATACAATGTAGGAGGTATATCAGAATGTAGGAGGTATATCAGAATGTAGGAGGTATATCAGAATGTAGGAGGTATATCAGAATGTAGGAGGTAAATCAGAACGTAGGAGGTATATCAGAATGTAGGAGGTATATCAGAATGTAGGAGGTATATCAGAATGTAGAAAGTATATCAGAATGTAGGAGGTATATCAGAATGTAGGAGTTATAATAGAATGTCGGAGGTATAATACAATGTAGGAGGTATATCAGAATGTAGGAGGTATATCAGAATGTAGGAGGTATATCAGAATGTACAAATTATATCAGAATGTAGGAGGTATATAAGAATGTAGAAGGTATATCAGAATGTAGGAGGTATATCAGAATGTAGGAGGTATATCAGAATGTAAGAGGTATATAAGAATGTAGAAGGTATATCAGAATGTAGAAGGTATATCAGAATGTAGGAGGTATAATATAATGTCGGAGGTATAATACAATGTAGGAGGTATATCAGAATGTAGGATGTATATCAGAATGTAGGAGGTATATCAGAATGTAGAAGGTATATCAGAATGTAGGAGGTATATCAGAATGTAGGAGTTATAATAGAATGTCGGAGGTATAATACAATGTAGGAGGTGTATCAGAATGTAGGAGGTATATCAGAATGTAGGAGGTATATCAGAATGTAGGAGGTATATCAGAATGTAGGAGGTAAATCAGAATGTAGGAGGTATATCAGAATGTAGAAGGTATATCAGAATGTAGAATGTATAATAGAATGTAGGAAGTATAATAGAATGTAGGAGGTATATCAGAATGTAGGATGTAAATCAGAATGTAGGAGGTATATCAGAATGTAGGAGGTATATCAGAATGTAGAAGGTATATCAGAATGTAGGAGGTATAATATAATGTCGGAGGTATAATACAATGTAGGAGGTATATCAGAATGTAGGAGGTATATCAGAATGTAGGAGGTATATCAGAATGTAGGAGGTATATCAGAATGTAGGAGGTATAATAGAATGTCGGAGAAATATCAGAATGTAGAAGGTATATCAGAATGTAGGAGGTATAATAGAATGTCGGAGGTATAAATCAATGTAGGAGGTATATAAGAATGTAGGAGGTAAATCAGAATGTAGGAAGTATATCAGAATGTAGAAGGTATATCAGAATGTAGAATGTATAATAGAATGTAGGAAGTCTAATAGAATGTAGAAGGTATATCAGAATGTAGGAGGTAAATCAGAATGTAGGAGGTATATCAGAATGTAGGAGGAATATCAGAATGTAAAAGGTATATCAGAATGTAGGAGGTATATCAGAATGTAGAAAGTATATCAGAATGTAGGAGGTATATCAGAATGTAGGAGTTATAATAGAATGTCGCAGGTATAATACAATGTAGGAGGTATATCAGAATGTAGGAGGTATATCAGAATGTAGGAGGTATATCAGAATGTACAAATTATATCAGAATGTAGGAGGTATATAAGAATGTAGAAGGTATATCAGAATGTAGGAGGTATATCAGAATGTAGGAGGTATATCAGAATGTAAGAGGTATATAAGAATGTAGAAGGTATATCAGAATGTAGAAGGTATATCAGAATGTAGGAGGTATAATATAATGTCAGAGGTATAATACAATGTAGGAGGTATATCAGAATGTAGGAGGTATATCAGAATGTAGGAGGTATATCAGAATGTAGGATGTATATCAGAATGTAGGAGGTATATCAGAATGTAGAAGGTATATCAGAATGTAGGAGGTATATCAGAATGTAGGAGTTATAATAGAATGTCGGAGGTATAATACAATGTAGGAGGTATATCAGAACGTAGGAGGTATATCAGAATGTAGGAGGTATATCAGAATGTAGGAGGTAAATCAGAATGTAGGAGGTATATCAGAATGTAGGAGGTATATCAGAATGTAGGAGGTATATCAGAATGTACAAGGTATATCAGAATGTAGGAGGTATATAAGAATGTAGAAGGTATATCAGAATGTAGGAGGTATATCAGAATGTAGGAGGTATATCAGAATGTAGGAGGTATATAAGAATGTAGGAGGTATATCAGAATGTAGGAGGTATATCAGGATGTAGGAGGTATATCAGAATATAGGAGGTATATCAGAATGTAGGAGGTATAATACAATGTAGGAGGTATATCAGAATGTGGGAGGTAAATCAGAATGTAGGAGGTATATCAGAATGTAGAAGGTATATCAGAATGTACAATGTATAATAGAATGTAGGAAGTATAATAGAATGTAGGAGGTATATCAGAATGTAGGAGGTAATTCAGAATGTAGGAGGTATATCAGAATGTAGGAGGTATATCAGAATGTAGAAGGTATATCAGAATGTAGGAGGTATAATATAATGTCGGAGGTATAATACAATGTAGGAGGTATATCAGAATGTAGGAGGTATATCAGAATGTAGGAGGTATATCAGAATGTAGGAGGTATATCAGAATGTAGGAGATATAATAGAATGTCGGAGAAATATCAGAATGTAGAAGGTATATCAGAATGTAGGAGGTATAATAGAATGTCGGAGGTATAAATCAATGTAGGAGGTATATAATAATGTAGGAGGTAAATCAGAATGTAGGAGGTATATCAGAATGTAGAAGGTATATCAGAATGTAGAATGTATAATAGAATGTAGGAAGTCTAATAGAATGTAGAAGGTATATCAGAATGTAGGAGGTAAATCAGAATGTAGGAGGTATATCAGAATGTAGGAGGTATATCAGAATGTAGAAGGTATATCAGAATGTAGGAGGTATATCAGAATGTAGGAGGTAAATCAGAACGTAGGAGGTATATCATAATGTAGGAGTTATAATAGAATGTCGGAGGTATATAAGAATATAGGAGGTATATCAGAATGTAGGAGGTATATCAGAATGTACAAGGTATATCAGAATGTAGGAGGTATATAAGAATGTAGAAGGTATATCAGAATGTAGGAGGTATATCAGAATGTAGGAGGTATATCAGAATGTAGGAGGTATATAAGAATATAGGAGGTATATCAGAATGTAGGAGGTATATCAGAATGTAGGAGGTATATCAGAATATAGGAGGTATATCAGAATGTAGAAGGTATATAAGAATGTAGAAGGTATATCAGAATGTAGGAGGTATATCAGAATGTAGGAGGTATATCAGAATGTAGGAGGTATATAAGAATGTAGGAGGTATATCAGAATGTAGGTATATCAGAATGTAGAAGGTATATCAGAATGTAGGAGGTATAATAGAATGTCGGAGGTATAAATCAATGTAGGAGGTATATAAGAATGTAGGAGGTAAATCAGAATGTAGGAAGTATATCAGAATGTAGAAGGTATATCAGAATGTAGAATGTATAATAGAATGTAGGAAGTCTAATAGAATGTAGAAGGTATATCAGAATGTAGGAGGTAAATCAGAATGTAGGAGGTATATCAGAATGTAGGAGGAATATCAGAATGTAAAAGGTATATCAGAATGTAGGAGGTATATCAGAATGTAGAAAGTATATCAGAATGTAGGAGGTATATCAGAATGTAGGAGTTATAATAGAATGTCGCAGGTATAATACAATGTAGGAGGTATATCAGAATGTAGGAGGTATATCAGAATGTAGGAGGTATATCAGAATGTACAAATTATATCAGAATGTAGGAGGTATATAAGAATGTAGAAGGTATATCAGAATGTAGGAGGTATATCAGAATGTAGGAGGTATATCAGAATGTAAGAGGTATATAAGAATGTAGAAGGTATATCAGAATGTAGAAGGTATATCAGAATGTAGGAGGTATAATATAATGTCAGAGGTATAATACAATGTAGGAGGTATATCAGAATGTAGGAGGTATATCAGAATGTAGGAGGTATATCAGAATGTAGGATGTATATCAGAATGTAGGAGGTATATCAGAATGTAGAAGGTATATCAGAATGTAGGAGGTATATCAGAATGTAGGAGTTATAATAGAATGTCGGAGGTATAATACAATGTAGGAGGTATATCAGAACGTAGGAGGTATATCAGAATGTAGGAGGTATATCAGAATGTAGGAGGTAAATCAGAATGTAGGAGGTATATCAGAATGTAGGAGGTATATCAGAATGTAGGAGGTATATCAGAATGTACAAGGTATATCAGAATGTAGGAGGTATATAAGAATGTAGAAGGTATATCAGAATGTAGGAGGTATATCAGAATGTAGGAGGTATATCAGAATGTAGGAGGTATATAAGAATGTAGGAGGTATATCAGAATGTAGGAGGTATATCAGGATGTAGGAGGTATATCAGAATATAGGAGGTATATCAGAATGTAGGAGGTATAATACAATGTAGGAGGTATATCAGAATGTGGGAGGTAAATCAGAATGTAGGACGTATATCAGAATGTAGAAGGTATATCAGAATGTACAATGTATAATAGAATGTAGGAAGTATAATAGAATGTAGGAGGTATATCAGAATGTAGGAGGTAATTCAGAATGTAGGAGGTATATCAGAATGTAGGAGGTATATCAGAATGTAGAAGGTATATCAGAATGTAGGAGGTATAATATAATGTCGGAGGTATAATACAATGTAGGAGGTATATCAGAATGTAGGAGGTATATCAGAATGTAGGAGGTATATCAGAATGTAGGAGGTATATCAGAATGTAGGAGATATAATAGAATGTCGGAGAAATATCAGAATGTAGAAGGTATATCAGAATGTAGGAGGTATAATAGAATGTCGGAGGTATAAATCAATGTAGGAGGTATATAATAATGTAGGAGGTAAATCAGAATGTAGGAGGTATATCAGAATGTAGAAGGTATATCAGAATGTAGAATGTATAATAGAATGTAGGAAGTCTAATAGAATGTAGAAGGTATATCAGAATGTAGGAGGTAAATCAGAATGTAGGAGGTATATCAGAATGTAGGAGGTATATCAGAATGTAGAAGGTATATCAGAATGTAGGAGGTATATCAGAATGTAGGAGGTAAATCAGAACGTAGGAGGTATATCATAATGTAGGAGTTATAATAGAATGTCGGAGGTATATAAGAATATAGGAGGTATATCAGAATGTAGGAGGTATATCAGAATGTACAAGGTATATCAGAATGTAGGAGGTATATAAGAATGTAGAAGGTATATCAGAATGTAGGAGGTATATCAGAATGTAGGAGGTATATCAGAATGTAGGAGGTATATAAGAATATAGGAGGTATATCAGAATGTAGGAGGTATATCAGAATGTAGGAGGTATATCAGAATATAGGAGGTATATCAGAATGTAGAAGGTATATAAGAATGTAGAAGGTATATCAGAATGTAGGAGGTATATCAGAATGTAGGAGGTATATCAGAATGTAGGAGGTATATAAGAATGTAGGAGGTATATCAGAATGTAGAAGGTATATCAGAATGTAGGAGGTATATCAGAATATAGGAGGTATATCAGAATGTAGGAGGTATATTAGAATATAGGAGGTATATCAGAATATAGGAGGTATATAAGAATGTAGGAGGTATATCAGAATGTAGGAGGTATATCAGAATGTAGGAGGTATATCAGAATGTAGGAGGTATATCAGAATGTAGGAGGTATTCAGAATGTAGGAGGTATTTCAGAATGTAGAAGGTATATCAGAATGTAGGAGGTAAATCAGAATGTAGGAGGTATATCAGAATGTAGGAGGTATATCAGAATGTAGGAGGTATAAAATAATGTAGGAGGTATAATACAATGTAGGAGGTATATCAGAATGTAGGAGGTATATAAGAATGTAGGAGGTATATCAGAATGTAGGAGGTATATCAGAATGTAGGAGGTATATCAGAATGTAGGAGTTATAATAGTATGTCGGAGGTATAATACAATGTAGGAGGTATATCAGAATGTAGGAGGTATGTCAGAATGTAGGAGGTATATCAGAATGTAGGAGGTAAATCAGAATGTAGGAGGTATATCAGAATGTAGGAGGTATATCAGAATGTAGGAGGTATATCAGAATGTACAAGGTATATCAGAATGTAGGAGGTATATAAGAATGTAGAAGGTATATCAGAATGTAGGAGGTATATCAGAATGTAGGAGGTATATAAGAATGTAGGAGGTATATCAGAATGTAGGAGGTATATCAGAATGTAGGAGGTATATCAGAATATAGGAGGTATATCAGAATATAGGAGGTATATCAGAATGTAGGAGGTATATAAGAATGTAGGAGGTATATCAGAATGTAGGAGGTATATCAGAATGTAGGAAGTATATCAGAATGTAGGAGGTATTTCAGAATGTAGAATGTATAATAGAATGTAGGAAGTCTAATAGAATGTAGAAGGTATATCAGAATGTAGGAGGTATATCAGAATGTAGGAGGTATATAAGAATGTAGGAGGTATATCAGAATGTAGGAGGTATATCAGAATGTAGGAGGTATATCAGAATATAGGAGGTATATCAGAATATAGGAGGTATATCAGAATGTAGGAGGTATATAAGAATGTAGGAGGTATATCAGAATGTAGGAGGTATATCAGAATGTAGGAAGTATATCAGAATGTAGGAGGTATTTCAGAATGTAGAATGTATAATAGAATGTAGGAAGTCTAATAGAATGTAGGAGGTATATCAGAATGTAGGAGGTAAATCAGAATGTAGGAGGTATATCAGAATGTAGGAGGTATATCAGAATGTAGGAGGTAAATCAGAATGTAGGAGGTATATCAGAATGTAGGAGGTATATCAGAATGTAGGAGGTATATCAGAATGTACAAGGTATATCAGAATGTAGGAGGTATATAAGAATGTAGAAGGTATATCAGAATGTAGGAGGTATATCAGAATGTAGGAGGTATAATAGAATGTAGGAGGTATATCAGAATGTAGGAGGTATATCAGAATGTAGAAAGTATATCAGAATGTAGGAGGTATAATATAATGTCGGAGGTATAATACAATGTAGGAGGTATATCAGAATGTAGGAGGTATATCAGAATGTAGGAGGTAAATCAGAACATAGGAGGTATATCAGAATGTAGGAGGTATATCAGAATGTAGGAGGTATATCAGAATGTAGAAGGTATATCAGAATGTAGGAGGTATATCAGAATGTAGGAGTTATAATAGAATGTCGGAGGTATAATACAATGTAGGAGGTATATCAGAATGTAGGAGGTATATCAGAATGTAGGAGGTATATCAGAATGTAGGAGGTAAATCAGAATGTACAAGGTATATCAGAATGTAGGAGGTATATAAGAATGTAGAAGGTATATCAGAATGTAGGAGGTGTATCAGAATGTAGGAGGTATATCAGAATGTAGGAGGTATATAAGAATGTAGGAGGTATATCAGAATGTAGGAGGTATATCAGAATATAGGAGGTATATCAGAATATAGGAGGTATATCAGAATGTAGGAGGTATATCAGAATATAGGAGGTATATCAGAATGTAGGAGGTACAGTGGGGAGAACAAGTATTTGATACACTGACAATTTTGCAGGTTTTCCTACTTACAAAGCATGTAGAGGTCTGTAATTTGTATCATAGGTACACTTCAACTATGAGAGACGGAATCTAAAACAAAAATCCAGAAAATCACATTGTATGATTTTTAAGTAATTAATTTGCATTTTATTGCATGACATAAGTATTTGATACATCAGAAAAGCAGAACTTAATATTTGGTACAGAAACCTTTGTTTGCAATTACAGAGATCATACGTTTCCTGTAGTTCTTGACTAGGTTTGCACACACTGCAGCAGGGATTTTGGCCCACTCCTCCCTACAGATCTTCTCCAGATCCTTCAGGTTTCGGGGCTGTCGCTGGGCAATACGGACTTTCAGCTCCCTCCAAAGATTTTCTATTGGGTTCAGGTCTGGAGACTGGCTAGGCCACTCCAGGACCTTGAGATGCTTCTTACGGAGCCACTCCTTAGTTGCCATGGCTGTGTGCTTCGTGTCGTTGTCATGCTGGAAGACCCAGCCACGACCCATCTTCAATGCTCTTACTGAGGGAAGGAGGTTGTTGGCCAAGATCTCGCGATACATGGCCCCATCCATCCTCCCCTCAATACGGTGCAGTCGTCCTGTCCCCTTTGCAGAAAAGCATCCCCAAAGAATGATGTTTCCACCTCCATGCTTCACGGTTGGGATGGTGTTCTTGGGGTTGTACTCATACTTCTTCTTCCTCCAAACACGGCGAGTGGAGTTAGACCAAAAAGCTCTATTTTTGTCTCATCAGACCACATGACCTTCTCCCATTCCTCCTCTGGATCATCCAGATGGTCATTGGCAAACTTCAGACAGGCCTGGACATGCACTGGCTTAAGCAGGGGGACCTTGCGTGCGCTGCAGGATTTTAATCCATGACGGCGTAGTGTGTTACTAATGGTTTTCTTTGAGACTGTGGTCCCAGCTCTCTTCAGGTCATTGACCAGGTCCTGCCGTGTAGTTCTGGGCTGATCCCTCACCTTCCTCATGATCATTGATGCCCCACGAGGTGAAATCTTGCATGGAGCCCCAGACCGAGGGTGATTGACCGTCATCTTGAACTTCTTCCATTTTCTAATAATTGCGCCAACAGTTGTTTCCTTCTCACCAAGCTGCTTGCCTATTGTCCTGTAGCCCATCCCAGCCTTGTGCAGGTCTACAATTTTATCCCTGATGTCCTTACACAGCTCTCTGGTCTTGGCCATTGTGGAGAGGTTGGAATCTGTTTGATTGTGTGTGGACAGGTGTCTTTTATACAGGTAACGAGTTCAAACAGGTGCAGTTAATACAGGTAATGAGTGGAGAACAGGAGGGCTTCTTAAAGAAAAACTAACAGGTCTGTGAGAGCCGGAATTCTTACTGGTTGGTAGGTGATCAAATACTTATGTCATGCAATAAAATGCAAATTAATTATTTAAAAATCATACAATGCGATTTTCTGGATTTTTGTTTTAGATTCCGTCTCTCACAGTTGAAGTGTACCTATGATAAAAATTACAGACCTCTACATGCTTTGTAAGTAGGAAAACCTGCAAAATCGGCAGTGTATCAAATACTTGTTCTCCCCACTGTATATAAGAATGTAGGAGGTATATCAGAATGTAGGAGGTATATCAGAATGTAGGAGGTATATCAGAATGTAGGAGGTATATCAGAATGTAGGAGGTATTCAGAATGTAGGAGGTATATCAGAATGTAGAAGGTATATCAGAATATAGGAGGTATATCAGAATGTAGAAGGTATATCAGAATGTAGGAGGTATATCAGAATGTAGGAGTTATAATAGAATGTCGGAGGTATAATACAATGTAGGAGGTATATCAGAATGTAGGAGGTATATCAGAATGTAGGAGGTATATCAGAATGTAGGAGGTAAATCAGAATGTAGGAGGTATATCAGAATGTAGGAGGTATATCAGAATGTAGGAGGTATATCAGAATGTACAAGGTATATCAGAATGTAGGAGGTATATAAGAATGTAGAAGGTATATCAGAATGTAGGAGGTATATCAGAATGTAGGAGGTATAATAGAATTTAGGAGGTATATCAGAATGTAGGAGGTATATCAGAATGTAGAAAGTATATCAGAATGTAGGAGGTATAATATAATGTCGGAGGTATAATACAATGTAGGAGGTATATCAGAATGTAGGAGGTATATCAGAATGTAGGAGGTAAATCAGAACATAGGAGGTATATCAGAATGTAGGAGGTATATCAGAATGTAGGAGGTATATCAGAATGTAGAAGGTATATCAGAATGTAGGAGGTATATCAGAATGTAGGAGTTATAATAGAATGTCGGAGGTATAATACAATGTAGGAGGTATATCAGAATGTAGGAGGTATATCAGAATGTAGGAGGTATATCAGAATGTAGGAGGTAAATCAGAATGTACAAGGTATATCAGAATGTAGGAGGTATATAAGAATGTAGAAGGTATATCAGAATGTAGGAGGTGTATCAGAATGTAGGAGGTATATCAGAATGTAGGAGGTATATAAGAATGTAGGAGGTATATCAGAATGTAGGAGGTATATCAGAATATAGGAGGTATATCAGAATATAGGAGGTATATCAGAATGTAGGAGGTATATCAGAATATAGGAGGTATATCAGAATGTAGGAGGTATATAAGAATGTAGGAGGTATATCAGAATGTAGGAGGTATATCAGAATGTAGGAGGTATATCAGAATGTAGGAGGTATATCAGAATGTAGGAGGTATTCAGAATGTAGGAGGTATATCAGAATGTAGAAGGTATATCAGAATATAGGAGGTATATCAGAATGTACAAGGTATATCAGAATGTAGGAGGTATATAAGAATGTAGTAGGTATATCAGAATGTAGGAGGTATATCAGAATGTAGGAAGTATATCAGAATGTAGGAGGTATATAAGAATGTAGGAGGTATATCAGAATGTAGGAGGTATATCAGAATGTACAAGGTATATCAGAATGTAGGAGGTATATAAGAATGTAGAAGGTATATCAGAATGTAGGAGGTATATCAGAATGTAGGAGGTATAATAGAATGTAGGAGGTATATCAGATTGTAGGAGGTATATCAGAATGTAGAAAGTATATCAGAATGTAGGAGGTATAATATAATGTCGGAGGTATAATACAATGTAGGAGGTATATCAGAATGTAGGAGGTATATCAGAATGTAGGAGGTAAATCAGAACATAGGAGGTATATCAGAATGTAGGAGGTATATCAGAATGTAGGAGGTATATCAGAATGTAGAAGGTATATCAGAATGTAGGAGGTATATCAGAATGTAGGAGTTATAATAGAATGTCGGAGGTATAATACAATGTAGGAGGTATATCAGAATGTAGGAGGTATATCAGAATGTAGGAGGTATATCAGAATGTAGGAGGTAAATCAGAATGTACAAGGTATATCAGAATGTAGGAGGTATATAAGAATGTAGAAGGTATATCAGAATGTAGGAGGTGTATCAGAATGTAGGAGGTATATCAGAATGTAGGAGGTATATAAGAATGTAGGAGGTATATCAGAATGTAGGAGGTATATCAGAATATAGGAGGTATATCAGAATATAGGAGGTATATCAGAATGTAGGAGGTATATCAGAATATAGGAGGTATATCAGAATGTAGGAGGTATATAAGAATGTAGGAGGTATATCAGAATGTAGGAGGTATATCAGAATGTAGGAGGTATATCAGAATGTAGGAGGTATATCAGAATGTAGGAGGTATTCAGAATGTAGGAGGTATATCAGAATGTAGAAGGTATATCAGAATATAGGAGGTATATCAGAATGTACAAGGTATATCAGAATGTAGGAGGTATATAAGAATGTAGTAGGTATATCAGAATGTAGGAGGTATATCAGAATGTAGGAAGTATATCAGAATGTAGGAGGTATATAAGAATGTAGGAGGTATATCAGAATGTAGAAGGTATATCAGAATGTAGAAGGTATAATATAATGTCGGAGGTATAATACAATGTAGGAGGTATATCAGAATGTAGGAGGTATATCAGAATGTAGGAGGTATATCAGAATGTAGGAGGTAAATCAGAACATAGGAGGTATATCAGAATGTAGGAGGTATATCAGAATGTAGGAGGTATATCAGAATGTAGAAGGTATATCAGAATGTAGGAGGTATATCAGAATGTAGGAGTTATAATAGAATGTCGGAGGTATAATACAATGTAGGAGGTATTCAGAATGTAGGAGGTATATAAGAATGTAGAAGGTATATCAGAATGTAGGAGGTATATCAGAATGTAGGAGGTATAATAGAATTTAGGAGGTATATCAGAATGTAGGAGGTATATCAGAATGTAGAAAGTATATCAGAATGTAGGAGGTATAATATAATGTCGGAGGTATAATACAATGTAGGAGGTATATCAGAATGTAGGAGGTATATCAGAATGTAGGAGGTAAATCAGAACATAGGAGGTATATCAGAATGTAGGAGGTATATCAGAATGTAGGAGGTATATCAGAATGTAGAAGGTATATCAGAATGTAGGAGGTATATCAGAATGTAGGAGTTATAATAGAATGTCGGAGGTATAATACAATGTAGGAGGTATATCAGAATGTAGGAGGTATATCAGAATGTAGGAGGTATATCAGAATGTAGGAGGTAAATCAGAATGTACAAGGTATATCAGAATGTAGGAGGTATATAAGAATGTAGAAGGTATATCAGAATGTAGGAGGTGTATCAGAATGTAGGAGGTATATCAGAATGTAGGAGGTATATAAGAATGTAGGAGGTATATCAGAATGTAGGAGGTATATCAGAATATAGGAGGTATATCAGAATATAGGAGGTATATCAGAATGTAGGAGGTATATCAGAATATAGGAGGTATATCAGAATGTAGGAGGTATATAAGAATGTAGGAGGTATATCAGAATGTAGGAGGTATATCAGAATGTAGGAGGTATATCAGAATGTAGGAGGTATATCAGAATGTAGGAGGTATTCAGAATGTAGGAGGTATATCAGAATGTAGAAGGTATATCAGAATATAGGAGGTATATCAGAATGTACAAGGTATATCAGAATGTAGGAGGTATATAAGAATGTAGTAGGTATATCAGAATGTAGGAGGTATATCAGAATGTAGGAAGTATATCAGAATGTAGGAGGTATATAAGAATGTAGGAGGTATATCAGAATGTAGGAGGTATATCAGAATGTACAAGGTATATCAGAATGTAGGAGGTATATAAGAATGTAGAAGGTATATCAGAATGTAGGAGGTATATCAGAATGTAGGAGGTATAATAGAATGTAGGAGGTATATCAGATTGTAGGAGGTATATCAGAATGTAGAAAGTATATCAGAATGTAGGAGGTATAATATAATGTCGGAGGTATAATACAATGTAGGAGGTATATCAGAATGTAGGAGGTATATCAGAATGTAGGAGGTAAATCAGAACATAGGAGGTATATCAGAATGTAGGAGGTATATCAGAATGTAGGAGGTATATCAGAATGTAGAAGGTATATCAGAATGTAGGAGGTATATCAGAATGTAGGAGTTATAATAGAATGTCGGAGGTATAATACAATGTAGGAGGTATATCAGAATGTAGGAGGTATATCAGAATGTAGGAGGTATATCAGAATGTAGGAGGTAAATCAGAATGTACAAGGTATATCAGAATGTAGGAGGTATATAAGAATGTAGAAGGTATATCAGAATGTAGGAGGTGTATCAGAATGTAGGAGGTATATCAGAATGTAGGAGGTATATAAGAATGTAGGAGGTATATCAGAATGTAGGAGGTATATCAGAATATAGGAGGTATATCAGAATATAGGAGGTATATCAGAATGTAGGAGGTATATCAGAATATAGGAGGTATATCAGAATGTAGGAGGTATATAAGAATGTAGGAGGTATATCAGAATGTAGGAGGTATATCAAAATGTAGGAGGTATATCAGAATGTAGGAGGTATATCAGAATGTAGGAGGTATTCAGAATGTAGGAGGTATATCAGAATGTAGAAGGTATATCAGAATATAGGAGGTATATCAGAATGTACAAGGTATATCAGAATGTAGGAGGTATATAAGAATGTAGTAGGTATATCAGAATGTAGGAGGTATATCAGAATGTAGGAAGTATATCAGAATGTAGGAGGTATATAAGAATGTAGGAGGTATATCAGAATGTAGAAGGTATATCAGAATGTAGAAGGTATAATATAATGTCGGAGGTATAATACAATGTAGGAGGTATATCAGAA
The DNA here is from genome assembly GCF_045679555.1 of Salvelinus alpinus. Lineage (NCBI taxonomy): Eukaryota > Metazoa > Chordata > Actinopteri > Salmoniformes > Salmonidae > Salvelinus > Salvelinus alpinus. The sequence continues at coordinate 26,632,282 of NC_092093.1, read as the reverse complement.
TGTAGGAGGTATATCAGAATGTAGGAGGTATATCAGAATGTAGGAGGTAAATCAGAACATAGGAGGTATATCAGAATGTAGGAGGTATATCAGAATGTAGGAGGTATATCAGAATGTAGAAGGTATATCAGAATGTAGGAGGTATATCAGAATGTAGGAGTTATAATAGAATGTCGGAGGTATAATACAATGTAGGAGGTATATCAGAATGTAGGAGGTATATCAGAATGTAGGAGGTATATCAGAATGTAGGAGGTGTATCAGAATGTAGGAGGTATATCAGAATGTAGAAGGTATATAACAATGTAGGAGGTATATCAGAATGTAGGAGGTATATCAGAATATAGGAGGTATATCAGAATGTAGGAGGTATATCAGAATATAGGAGGTATATCAGAATGTAGGAGGTATATAAGAATGTAGGAGGTATATCAGAATGTAGGAGGTATATCAGAATGTAGGAGGTTTATCAGAATGTAGGAGGTATATCAGAATGTAGGAGGTATATCAGAATGTAAAAGGTATATCAGAATGTAGGAGGTATATCAGAATGTAGGAGGTATATCAGAATGTAGGAGGTATATCAGAATGTAGGAGGTATAAAAGAATGTAGGAGGTATAATACAATGTAGGAGGTATATCAGAATGTAGGAGGTATATCAGAATGTAGAAGGTATATCAGAATGTAGGAGGTATATCAGAATGTAGGAGGTATATCAGAATGTAGGAGGTATATCAGAATGTAGGAGTTATAATTGAATGTCGGAGGTATAATACAATGTAAGAGGTATATCAGAATGTAGGAGGTATATCAGAATGTAGGAGGTATATCAGAATGTAGGAGGTAAATCAGAATGTAGGAGGTATATCAGAATGTAGGAGGTATATCAGAATGTAGGAGGTATATCAGAATGTACAAGGTATATCAGAATGTAGGAGGTATATAAGAATGTACAAGGTATATCAGAATGTAGGAGGTATATCAGAATGTAGGAGGTATGTCAGAATGTAGGAGGTATATCAGAATGTAGGAGGTATATCAGAATATAGGAGGTATATCAGAATGTAGGAGGTATATCAGAATGTAGGAGGTATATCAGAATGTAGGAGGTATATCAGAATGTAGAAGGTATATCAGAATGTAGGAGGTATATCAGAATGTAGGAGGTATATCAGAATGTAGAAGGTATATCAGAATGTAGTAGGTATATCAGAATGTAGGAGGTATATCAGAATGTAGGAGGTATATCAGAATGTAGGAGGTATATCAGAATGTAGGAGGTATATCAGAATATAGGAGGTATATCAGAATATAGGAGGTATATAAGAATGTAGGAGGTATATCAGAATGTAGGAGGTATATCAGAATGTAGGAAGTATAATAGAATGTAGGAGGTATATCAGAATGTAGGAGGTATATCAGAATGTAGGAGGTATATCAGAATGTAGGAGGTATATCAGATTGTAGGAGGTATATCAGAATGTAGGAGGTAAATCAGAATGTAGGAGGTATATAAGAATGTAGAAGGTATATCAGAATGTAGGAGGTATATCAGAATGTAGAGGGTATATCAGAATGTAGGAGGTAAATCAGAACATAGGAGGTATATCAGAATGTAGGAGGTATATCAGAATGTAGGAGGTATATCAGAATGTAGAAGGTATATCAGAATGTAGGAGGTATATCAGAATGTAGGAGTTATAATAGAATGTCGGAGGTATAATACAATGTAGGAAGTATATCAGAATGTAGGAGGTATATCAGAATGTAGGAGGTATATCAGAATGTAGGAGGTAAATCAGAATGTACAAGGTATATCAGAATGTAGGAGGTATATAAGAACGTAGAAGGTATATCAGAATGTAGGAGGTGTATCAGAATGTAGGAGGTATATCAGAATGTAGGAGGTATATAACAATGTAGGAGGTATATCAGAATGTAGGAGGTATATCAGAATGTAGGAGGTATATCAGAATATAGGAGGTATATCAGAATGTAGGAGGTATATCAGAATATAGGAGGTATATCAGAATGTAGGAGGTATATAAGAATGTAGGAGGTATATCAGAATGTAGGAGGTATATCAGAATGTAGGAGGTGTATCAGAATGTAGGAGGTATATCAGAATGTAGGAGGTATATCAGAATGTAGAAGGTATATCAGAATGTAGGAGGTATATCAGAATGTAGGAGGTATATCAGAATGTAGGAGGTATATCAGAATGTAGGAGGTATAAAAGAATGTAGGAGGTATAATACAATGTAGGAGGTATATCAGAATGTAGGAGGTATATCAGAATGTAGAAGGTATATCAGAATGTAGGAGGTATATCAGAATGTAGGAGGTATATCAGAATGTAGGAGGTATATCAGAATGTAGGAGTTATAATAGAATGTCGGAGGTATAATACAATGTAAGAGGTATATCAGAATGTAGGAGGTATATCAGAATGTAGGAGGTAAATCAGAATGTAGGAGGTATATCAGAATGTAGGAGGTATATCAGAATGTAGGAGGTATATCAGAATGTAGGAGGTATATCAGAATGTACAAGGTATATCAGAATGTAGAAGGTATATCAGAATGTAGGAGGTATATCAGAATGTAGGAGGTATGTCAGAATGTAGGAGGTATATCAGAATGTAGGAGGTATATCAGAATATAGGAGGTATATCAGAATGTAGGAGGTATATCAGAATGTAGGAGGTATATCAGAATGTAGTAGGTATATCAGAATGTAGAAGGTATATCAGAATGTAGGAGGTATATCAGAATGTAGGAGGTATATCAGAATGTAGAAGGTATATCAGAATGTAGTAGGTATATCAGAATGTAGGAGGTATATCAGAATGTAGGAGGTATATCAGAATGTAGGAGGTATATCAGAATGTAGGAGGTAAATCAGAATGTAGGAGGTATATAAGAATGTAGAAGGTATATCAGAATGTAGGAGGTATATAAGAATGTAGGAGGTATATCAGAATGTAGGAGGTATATCAGAATGTAGGAGGTATATAAGAATGTAGGAGGTATTTCAGAATGTAGGAGGTATAATAGAATGTAGGAGGTATATCAGAATGTAGGAGGTATATCAGAATGTAGGAGGTATATCAGAATGTAGGAGGTATATAAGAATGTAGGAGGTATATCAGAATGTAGGAGGTATATAAGAATGTAGGCGGTATATCAGAATGTAGGAGGTATATCAGAATGTAGGGGGTATATCAGAATGTAGGAGGTATATCAGAATGTAGGAGGTATATAAGATTGTAGGAGGTATATCAGAATGTAGGAGGTATATCAGAATGTAGGAGGTATATCATAATGTAGGAGGTATATCAGAATGTAGGAGGTATATCAGAATGTAGGAGGTATAATAGAATGTAGGAGGTATAAAAGAATGTAGGAGGTATATCAGAATGTAGGAGGTATATAATAATGTAGGAGGTATAATAAAATGTAGGAGGTATATCAGAATGTAGGAGGTATATCAGAATGTAGGAGGTATATCAGAATGTAGGAGGTATATCAGAATGTAAGAGGTATTCAGAATGTAGGAGGTATATCAGAATGTAGGAGGTATATCAGAATGTAGGAGGTATATCAGAATGTAGGAGGTATATCAGAATGTAGGAGGTATATCAGAATGTAGGAGGTATATCAGAATATAGGAGGTATATCAGAATGTAGGAGGTATATAAGAATGTAGGAGGTATATCAGAATGTAGGAGGTATATCAGAATGTAGGAGGTATATCAGAATGTAAAAGGTATATCAGAATGTAGGAGGTATTTCAGAATGTAGAATGTATAATAGAATGTAGGAAGTCTAATAGAATGTAGGAGGTATATCAGAATGTAGGAGGTAAATTAGAATGTAGGAGGTATATCAGAATGTAGGAGGTATATCAGAATGTAGAAGGTATATCAGAATGTAGGAGGTATATCAGAATGTAGGAGTTATAATAGAATGTCGGAGGTATAATACAATGTAGGAGGTATATCAGAATGTAGGAGGTATATCAGAATGTAGGAGGTATATCAGAATGTAGGAGGTAAATCAGAATGTAGGAGGTATATCAGAATGTAGGAGGTATATCAGAATGTAGGAGGTATATCAGAATGTACAAGGTATATCAGAATGTAGGAGGTATATAAGAATGTAGGAGGTATATAAGAATGTAGAAGGTATATCAGAATGTAGGAGGTATATCAGAATGTAGGAGGTATATCAGAATGTAGGAGGTATATAAGAATGTAGGAGGTATATCAGAATGTAGAAGGTATATCAGAATGTTGGAGGTATAATATAATGTCGGAGGTATAATACAATGTAGGAGGTATATCAGAATGTAGGAGGTATATCAGAATGTAGGAGGTATATCAGAATGTAGGAGGTAAATCAGAACATAGGAGGTAGATCAGAATGTAGGAGGTATATCAGAATGTAGGAGGTATATCAGAATGTAGAAGGTATATCAGAATGTAGGAGGTATATCAGAATGTAGGAGTTATAATAGAATGTCGGAGGTATAATACAATGCAGGAGGTATATCAGAATGTAGGAGGTATATCAGAATGTAGGAGGTATATCAGAATGTAGGAGGTAAATCAGAATGTACAAGGTATATCAGAATGTAGAAGGTATATAAGAATGTAGAAGGTATATCAGAATGTAGGAGGTGTATCATAATGTAGGAGATATATCAGAATGTAGGAGGTATATAAGAATGTAGGAGGTATATCAGAATGTAGGAGGTATATCAGAATGTAGGAGGTATATCAGAATATAGGAGGTATATCAGAATGTAGGAGGTATATCAGAATATAGGAGGTATATCAGAATGTAGGAGGTATATAAGAATGTCGGAGGTATATCAGAATGTAGGTTGTATATCAGAATGTAGGAGGTATATCAGAATGTAGGAGGTATATCAGAATGTAGGAGGTATTCAGAATGTAGGAGGTATATCAGAATGTAGAAGGTATATCAGAATGTAGGAGGTATATCAGAATGTAGGAGGTATATCAGAATGTAGGAGGTATATCAGAATGTAAGAGGTATAAAATAATGTAGGAGGTATAATACAATGTAGAGGGTATATCAGAATGTAGGAGGTATATCAGAATGTAGAAGGTATATCAGAATGTAGGAGGTATATCAGAATGTAGGAGGTATATCAGAATGTAGGAGGTATATCAGAATGTAGGAGTTATAATAGAATGTCGGAGGTATAATTCAATGTAAGAGGTATATCAGAATGTAGGAGGTATATCAGAATGTAGGAGGTATATCAGAATGTAGGAGGTAAATCAGAATGTAGGAGGTATATCAGAATGTAGGAGGTATATCAGAATGTAGGAGGTATATCAGAATGTAGGAGGTATATCAGAATGTAGGAGGTATATCAGAATGTAGGAGGTATAAAAGAATGTAGGAGGTATAATACAATGTAGGAGGTATATCAGAATGTAGGAGGTATATCAGAATGTAGAAGGTATATCAGAATGTAGGAGGTATATCAGAATGTAGGAGGTATATCAGAATGTAGGAGGTATATCAGAATGTAGGAGTTATAATAGAATGTCGGAGGTATAATACAATGTAAGAGGTATATCAGAATGTAGGAGGTATATCAGAATGTAGGAGGTAAATCAGAATGTAGGAGGTATATCAGAATGTAGGAGGTATATCAGAATGTAGGAGGTATATCAGAACGTAGGAGGTATATCAGAATGTACAAGGTATATCAGAATGTAGAAGGTATATCAGAATGTAGGAGGTATATCAGAATGTAGGAGGTATGTCAGAATGTAGGAGGTATATCAGAATGTAGGAGGTATATCAGAATATAGGAGGTATATCAGAATGTAGGAGGTATATCAGAATGTAGGAGGTATATCAGAATGTAGGAGGTATATCAGAATGTAGAAGGTATATCAGAATGTAGGAGGTATATCAGAATGTAGGAGGTATATCAGAATGTAGAAGGTATATCAGAATGTAGTAGGTATTTCAGAATGTAGGAGGTATATCAGAATGTAGGAGGTATATCAGAATGTAGGAGGTATATCAGAATGTAGGAGGTAAATCAGAATGTAGGAGGTATATAAGAATGTAGAAGGTATATCAGAATGTAGGAGGTATATAAGAATGTAGGAGGTATATCAGAATGTAGGAGGTATATCAGAATGTAGGAGGTATATAAGAATGTAGGAGGTATTTCAGAATGTAGGAGGTATAATAGAATGTAGGAGGTATATCAGAATGTAGGAGGTATATCAGAATGTAGGAGGTATATCAGAATGTTGGAGGTATATAAGAATGTAGGAGGTATATCAGAATGTAGGAGGTATATAAGAATGTAGGAGGTATATCAGAATGTAGGAGGTATATCAGAATGTAGGAGGTATATCAGAATGTAGGGGGTATATCAGAATGTAGGAGGTATATCAGAATGTAGGAGGTATATAAGATTGTAGTAGGTATATCAGAATGTAGGAGGTATATCAGAATGTAGGAGGTATATCAGAATGTAGGAGGTATATCAGAATGTAGGAGGTAAATCAGAATGTAGGAGGTATATAAGAATGTAGAAGGTATATCAGAATGTAGGAGGTATATAAGAATGTAGGAGGTATATCAGCATGTAGGAGGTATATCAGAATGTAGGAGGTATATAAGAATGTAGGAGGTATTTCAGAATGTAGGAGGTATAATAGAATGTAGGAGGTATATCAGAATGTAGGAGGTATATCAGAATGTAGGAGGTATATCAGAATGTAGGAGGTATATAAGAATGTAGGAGGTATATCAGAATGTAGGAGGTATATAAGAATGTAGGCGGTATATCAGAATGTAGGAGGTATATCAGAATGTAGGGGGTATATCAGAATGTAGGAGGTATATCAGAATGTAGGAGGTATATAAGATTGTAGGAGGTATATCAGAATGTAGGAGGTATATCAGAATGTAGGAGGTATATCATAATGTAGGAGGTATATCAGAATGTAGGAGGTATATCAGAATGTAGGAGGTATAATAGAATGTAGGAGGTATAAAAGAATGTAGGAGGTATATCAGAATGTAGGAGGTATATAATAATGTAGGAGGTATAATAAAATGTAGGAGGTATATCAGAATGTAGGAGGTATATCAGAATGTAGGAGGTATATCAGAATGTAGGAGGTATATCAGAATGTAAGAGGTATTCAGAATGTAGGAGGTATATCAGAATGTAGGAGGTATATCAGAATGTAGGAGGTATATCAGAATGTAGGAGGTATATCAGAATGTAGGAGGTATATCAGAATGTAGGAGGTATATCAGAATATAGGAGGTATATCAGAATGTAGGAGGTATATAAGAATGTAGGAGGTATATCAGAATGTAGGAGGTATATCAGAATGTAGGAGGTATATCAGAATGTAAAAGGTATATCAGAATGTAGGAGGTATTTCAGAATGTAGAATGTATAATAGAATGTAGGAAGTCTAATAGAATGTAGGAGGTATATCAGAATGTAGGAGGTAAATTAGAATGTAGGAGGTATATCAGAATGTAGGAGGTATATCAGAATGTAGAAGGTATATCAGAATGTAGGAGGTATATCAGAATGTAGGAGTTATAATAGAATGTCGGAGGTATAATACAATGTAGGAGGTATATCAGAATGTAGGAGGTATATCAGAATGTAGGAGGTATATCAGAATGTAGGAGGTAAATCAGAATGTAGGAGGTATATCAGAATGTAGGAGGTATATCAGAATGTAGGAGGTATATCAGAATGTACAAGGTATATCAGAATGTAGGAGGTATATAAGAATGTAGGAGGTATATAAGAATGTAGAAGGTATATCAGAATGTAGGAGGTATATCAGAATGTAGGAGGTATATCAGAATGTAGGAGGTATATAAGAATGTAGGAGGTATATCAGAATGTAGAAGGTATATCAGAATGTTGGAGGTATAATATAATGTCGGAGGTATAATACAATGTAGGAGGTATATCAGAATGTAGGAGGTATATCAGAATGTAGGAGGTATATCAGAATGTAGGAGGTATATAAGATTGTAGGAGGTATATCAGAATGTAGGAGGTATATCAGAATGTAGGAGGTATATCATAATGTAGGAGGTATATCAGAATGTAGGAGGTATATCAGAATGTAGGAGGTATAATAGAATGTAGGAGGTATAAAAGAATGTAGGAGGTATATCAGAATGTAGGAGGTATATCAGAATGTAGGAGGTATATCAGAATGTAGGAGGTATATCAGAATGTAAGAGGTATTCAGAATGTAGGAGGTATATCAGAATGTAGGAGGTATATCAGAATGTAGGAGGTATATCAGAATGTAGGAGGTATATCAGAATGTAGGAGGTATATCAGAATGTAGGAGGTATATCAGAATATAGGAGGTATATCAGAATGTAGGAGGTATATAAGAATGTAGGAGGTATATCAGAATGTAGGAGGTATATCAGAATGTAGGAGGTATATCAGAATGTAAAAGGTATATCAGAATGTAGTGTAACTGTCCTGACCTGTTTTATGTTGTTTTTATGTGTTTATGGTCAGGGCATGTGTTTTGGGTGGGCAGTCTATGTTATTCGTTTCTATGTTGGTTTTGGTTTGCCTGGTATGGCTCTTGATTAGAGGCAGGTGGTTTGCGTTTTTCTCTAATCAAGAGTCATATTTAGGTAGGGCATTCTCACTGTTTGTTTGTGGGTGATTGTCTCCTGTGTCTGTGTTATGTCTTACACCATACGGGATTGTTTCGGTTGTTCGTTTCGATGTAGTATGTTTCCTGTCCGTAAGTGTTACGTGTTAGTCATGTAAGTTTATGTTCAGGTTTCGTATACGTCGTTTTCTTGTTTTTGTAAATTTGAAAGTGTTTGTGTTTTCGTGTTGCCATCGTCGTATTTATAATAAAGATGGCTTATTTCCCTCAAGCTGCATTTTGGTCTGAAGATCCTTCTCTCCTCACCTCATCCGAGGATGAGGAGAGCGACAGCCGTTACAGAACCACCCACCTATCCAGAGCCAAGCAGCGGTGTAAACGGAGTAAGGGACAGCGAAAGAAGGAGGAATGGACTTGGGACGATGTATTGGACGGTAAAGGTTGCTACACATGGGAGGAGATCCTGGCTGGAAGGGATCGCCTCCCATGGGAACAGGTGGAGGCACTGAGGAGAGCAGAGGCTACTGGGTTGAAGAACCGGAGTTATGAGGGGACGCGTCTTGCACGGAAGCCCGAAAAGCCCGTGAGTAACTCCCAAAAATTTCTTGGGGGGGGGCTAAGGGGTTGTGGGCCAAGGGCAGGTAGGAGACCTGCGCCCACTTCCCAGGCTAACCGTGGAGAGCGGGAGTACGGGCAGACACCGTGTTACGCAGTAGAGCGCACGGTGTCTCCTGTACGTGTGCATAGCCCGGTGCGGGTTATTCCACCTCCCCGCACTGGTAGGGCTAGATTGGGCATTGAGCCAGGTGTCATGAGGCCGGCTCAACGCGTCTGGTCTCCAGTGCGTCTCCTCGGGCCGGCATACATGGCACCTGCCTTACGCATGGTTTCCCCGGTTCGCCTACACAGCCCGGTGCGGGTTATTCCACCTCCCCGCACTGGGCGGGCGACCGGGAGCATTCAACCAGGTAAGGTTGGGCAGGCTCAATGCTCAAGAGAGCCAGTACGCCTGCACGGTCCGGTATTTCCGGTGCCACCTCCCCGCCCCAGCCTAGTACCTACAGTGCCTACACTACGCACTAGGCTACCAGTGCATTTCCAGAGCCCTGTTCCTCCTCCACGCACTCTCCCTATAGTGCGTGTATCCAGTTCGGTGCCTCCAGTTCCGGCCCCACGCACTAAGCCACCTGTGCGTCTCCTAAGTCCTGTACACACTGTCACTTCTCCCCGTACTAGTCCTGAGGTGCGTGCCCTCAGCCCGGTGCCACCAGTGCCGGTACCACGCACCAGGTATAGAGTACGCTTTGAGAGTTCAGTGTGCCCTGTCCCTGCTCCCCGCACTAGTAGGAAGGTGCTTATCATTAGCACGGTGCCTCCAGTTCCGGCACCACGCACCAGGTCTACAGTGCGCCGTATCCGGCCAGAGCCATCCGTCTCACCAGCGCCATCTGAGCCATCCGTCTCCCCAGCGCCATCTGAGCCATCCGTCTCCCCAGCGCCATCTGAGCCATCCGTCTCCCCAGCGCCATCTGAGCCATCCGTCTCCCCAGCGCCATCTGAGCCATCCGTCTCCCCAGCGCCGTCTGAGCCATCCGTCTGCCAGGAGCCTGCAAAGCCGCCCGTCTGCCATGAGCCTGCAAAGCCGCCCGTCTGCCATGAGCCTACAGAGCCGTCAGCCAGACAGGAGCCGCTAGAGCCGTCAGCCAGACAGGAGCCGCTAGAGCCGTCAGCCAGACAGGATCTGCCAGAGCCGCCAACCAGACAGGATCTGCCAGAGCCGCCAACCAGACAGGATCTGCCAGAGCCGCCAACCAGACAGGATCTGCCAGAGCCGCCAACCAGACAGGATCTGCCAGAGCCGCCAACCAGACAGGATCTGCCAGAGCCGCCAGCGAGCCATGAGCAGCCAGAGCCGCCAGAGCGCCATGAGCAGCCAGAGCCGTCAGAGCGCCATGAGCAGCCAGAGCCGTCAGAGCGCCATGAGCAGCCAGAGCCGTCAGAGCGCCATGAGCAGCCAGAGCCGTCAGAGCGCCATGAGCGTCGAGAGCCGTCAGAGCGCCATGAGCGTCGAGAGCCGTCAGAGCGCCATGAGCGTCGAGAGCCGTCAGAGCGCCATGAGCGTCGAGAGCCGTCAGCCTGCCATGAGCGTCGAGAGCCGTCAGCCTGCCATGAGCGTCGAGAGCCGTCAGCCTGCCATGAGCGTCGAGAGTCGTCAGTCAGCCATGAGCTGCCCTTCAGCCTGAAAAGGCTAGATACCCAGAACTGCCCATCAGTCCAGAGCTGTCTCTCTGTCCGGAGCTGCCTTTCAGTCCGGAGTTGCCCCTCTATCCTGATCTCCCTCTCTATCTTTATCTACTTCTATATTCTTATCTATCCCTCTGTCTTGATTTATCTCTCTGTCCCGGTGTTGTCCTTATTAGATATGTTGTTAAGGGGATTTTGTGGGGGTCAAAAGAGGGTGGACATTCTTGGAGGGAGGAAGTTAGGATGGACTATGGTGGTATGGGGACAGCGTCCTGAGCCGGAACCACCACCGTGGTCAACTGCCCACCCGGACCCTCCCCTGGACTTTGTGCTTGTGCGCCCGGCGTGCGCATCTTGAGGGGGGGGTACTGTAACTGTCCTGACCTGTTTTATGTTGTTTTTATGTGTTTATGGTCAGGGCATGTGTTTTGGGTGGGCAGTCTATGTTATTCGTTTCTATGTTGGTTTTGGTTTGCCTGGTATGGCTCTTGATTAGAGGCAGGTGGTTTGCGTTTTTCTCTAATCAAGAGTCATATTTAGGTAGGGCATTCTCACTGTTTGTTTGTGGGTGATTGTCTCCTGTGTCTGTGTTATGTCTTACACCATACGGGATTGTTTCGGTTGTTCGTTTCGATGTAGTATGTTTCCTGTCCGTAAGTGTTACGTGTTAGTCATGTAAGTTTATGTTCAGGTTTCGTATACGTCGTTTTCTTGTTTTTGTAAATTTGAAAGTGTTTGTGTTTTCGTGTTGCCATCGTCGTATTTATAATAAAGATGGCTTATTTCCCTCAAGCTGCATTTTGGTCTGAAGATCCTTCTCTCCTCACCTCATCCGAGGATGAGGAGAGCGACAGCCGTTACATGTAGGAGGTATTTCAGAATGTAGAATGTATAATAGAATGTAGGAAGTCTAATAGAATGTAGGAGGTATATCAGAATGTAGGAGGTAAATTAGAATGTAGGAGGTATATCAGAATGTAGGAGGTATATCAGAATGTAGAAGGTATATCAGAATGTAGGAGGTATATCAGAATGTAGGAGTTATAATAGAATGTCGGAGGTATAATACAATGTAGGAGGTATATCAGAATGTAGGAGGTATATCAGAATGTAGGAGGTATATCAGAATGTAGGAGGTAAATCAGAATGTAGGAGGTATATCAGAATGTAGGAGGTATATCAGAATGTAGGAGGTATATCAGAATGTACAAGGTATATCAGAATGTAGGAGGTATATAAGAATGTAGGAGGTATATAAGAATGTAGAAGGTATATCAGAATGTAGGAGGTATATCAGAATGTAGGAGGTATATCAGAATGTAGGAGGTATATAAGAATGTAGGAGGTATATCAGAATGTAGAAGGTATATCAGAATGTTGGAGGTATAATATAATGTCGGAGGTATAATACAATGTAGGAGGTATATCAGAATGTAGGAGGTATATCAGAATGTAGGAGGTATATCAGAATGTAGGAGGTAAATCAGAACATAGGAGGTAGATCAGAATGTAGGAGGTATATCAGAATGTAGGAGGTATATCAGAATGTAGAAGGTATATCAGAATGTAGGAGGTATATCAGAATGTAGGAGTTATAATAGAATGTCGGAGGTATAATACAATGCAGGAGGTATATCAGAATGTAGGAGGTATATCAGAATGTAGGAGGTATATCAGAATGTAGGAGGTAAATCAGAATGTACAAGGTATATCAGAATGTAGAAGGTATATAAGAATGTAGAAGGTATATCAGAATGTAGGAGGTGTATCATAATGTAGGAGATATATCAGAATGTAGGAGGTATATAAGAATGTAGGAGGTATATCAGAATGTAGGAGGTATATCAGAATGTAGGAGGTATATCAGAATATAGGAGGTATATCAGAATGTAGGAGGTATATCAGAATATAGGAGGTATATCAGAATGTAGGAGGTATATAAGAATGTCGGAGGTATATCAGAATGTAGGTTGTATATCAGAATGTAGGAGGTATATCAGAATGTAGGAGGTATATCAGAATGTAGGAGCTATTCAGAATGTAGGAGGTATATCAGAATGTAGAAGGTATATCAGAATGTAGGAGGTATATCAGAATGTAGGAGGTATATCAGAATGTAGGAGGTATATCAGAATGTAAGAGGTATAAAATAATGTAGGAGGTATAATACAATGTAGAGGGTATATCAGAATGTAGGAGGTATATCAGAATGTAGAAGGTATATCAGAATGTAGGAGGTATATCAGAATGTAGGAGGTATATCAGAATGTAGGAGGTATATCAGAATGTAGGAGATATATTAGAATGTCGGAGGTATAATTCAATGTAAGAGGTATATCAGAATGTAGGAGGTATATCAGAATGTAGGAGGTATATCAGAATGTAGGAGGTAAATCAGAATGTAGGAGGTATATCAGAATGTAGGAGGTATATCAGAATGTAGGAGGTATATCAGAATGTAGGAGGTATATCAGAATGTAGGAGGTATATCAGAATGTAGGAGGTATAAAAGAATGTAGGAGGTATAATACAATGTAGGAGGTATATCAGAATGTAGGAGGTATATCAGAATGTAGAAGGTATATCAGAATGTAGGAGGTATATCAGAATGTAGGAGGTATATCAGAATGTAGGAGGTATATCAGAATGTAGGAGTTATAATAGAATGTCGGAGGTATAATACAATGTAAGAGGTATATCAGAATGTAGGAGGTATATCAGAATGTAGGAGGTAAATCAGAATGTAGGAGGTATATCAGAATGTAGGAGGTATATCAGAATGTAGGAGGTATATCAGAACGTAGGAGGTATATCAGAATGTACAAGGTATATCAGAATGTAGAAGGTATATCAGAATGTAGGAGGTATATCAGAATGTAGGAGGTATGTCAGAATGTAGGAGGTATATCAGAATGTAGGAGGTATATCAGAATATAGGAGGTATATCAGAATGTAGGAGGTATATCAGAATGTAGGAGGTATATCAGAATGTAGGAGGTATATCAGAATGTAGAAGGTATATCAGAATGTAGGAGGTATATCAGAATGTAGGAGGTATATCAGAATGTAGAAGGTATATCAGAATGTAGTAGGTATTTCAGAATGTAGGAGGTATATCAGAATGTAGGAGGTATATCAGAATGTAGGAGGTATATCAGAATGTAGGAGGTAAATCAGAATGTAGGAGGTATATAAGAATGTAGAAGGTATATCAGAATGTAGGAGGTATATAAGAATGTAGGAGGTATATCAGAATGTAGGAGGTATATAAGAATGTAGGAGGTATTTCAGAATGTAGGAGGTATAATAGAATGTAGGAGGTATAATAGAATGTCGGAGGTATAATACAATGTAGGAGGTATATCAGAATGTAGGAGGTATATCAGAATGTAGGAGGTATATCAGAATGTAGGAGGTAAATTAGAATGTAGGAGGTATATCAGAATGTAGGAGGTATATCAGAATGTAGAAGGTATATCAGAATGTAGGAGGTATATCAGAATGTAGGAGTTATAATAGAATGTCGGAGGTATAATACAATGTAGGAGGTATATCAGAATGTAGGAGGTATATCAGAATGTAGGAGGTATATCAGAATGTAGGAGGTAAATCAGAATGTAGGAGGTATATCAGAATGTAGGAGGTATATCAGAATGTAGGAGGTATATCAGAATGTACAAGGTATATCAGAATGTAGGAGGTATATAAGAATGTAGGAGGTATATAAGAATGTAGAAGGTATATCAGAATGTAGGAGGTATATCAGAATGTAGGAGGTATATCAGAATGTAGGAGGTATATAAGAATGTAGGAGGTATATCAGAATGTAGAAGGTATATCAGAATGTTGGAGGTATAATATAATGTCGGAGGTATAATACAATGTAGGAGGTATATCAGAATGTAGGAGGTATATCAGAATGTAGGAGGTATATCAGAATGTAGGAGGTAAATCAGAACATAGGAGGTAGATCAGAATGTAGGAGGTATATCAGAATGTAGGAGGTATATCAGAATGTAGAAGGTATATCAGAATGTAGGAGGTATATCAGAATGTAGGAGTTATAATAGAATGTCGGAGGTATAATACAATGCAGGAGGTATATCAGAATGTAGGAGGTATATCAGAATGTAGGAGGTATATCAGAATGTAGGAGGTAAATCAGAATGTACAAGGTATATCAGAATGTAGAAGGTATATAAGAATGTAGAAGGTATATCAGAATGTAGGAGGTGTATCATAATGTAGGAGATATATCAGAATGTAGGAGGTATATAAGAATGTAGGAGGTATATCAGAATGTAGGAGGTATATCAGAATGTAGGAGGTATATCAGAATATAGGAGGTATATCAGAATGTAGGAGGTATATCAGAATATAGGAGGTATATCAGAATGTAGGAGGTATATAAGAATGTCGGAGGTATATCAGAATGTAGGTTGTATATCAGAATGTAGGAGGTATATCAGAATGTAGGAGGTATATCAGAATGTAGGAGGTATTCAGAATGTAGGAGGTATATCAGAATGTAGAAGGTATATCAGAATGTAGGAGGTATATCAGAATGTAGGAGGTATATCAGAATGTAGTAGGTATATCAGAATGTAAGAGGTATAAAATAATGTAGGAGGTATAATACAATGTAGAGGGTATATCAGAATGTAGGAGGTATATCAGAATGTAGAAGGTATATCAGAATGTAGGAGGTATATCAGAATGTAGGAGGTATATCAGAATGTAGGAGGTATATCAGAATGTAGGAGTTATAATAGAATGTCGGAGGTATAATTCAATGTAAGAGGTATATCAGAATGTAGGAGGTATATCAGAATGTAGGAGGTATATCAGAATGTAGGAGGTAAATCAGAATGTAGGAGGTATATCAGAATGTAGGAGGTATATCAGAATGTAGGAGGTATATCAGAATGTAGGAGGTATATCAGAATGTAGGAGGTATATCAGAATGTAGGAGGTATAAAAGAATGTAGGAGGTATAATACAATGTAGGAGGTATATCAGAATGTAGGAGGTATATCAGAATGTAGAAGGTATATCAGAATGTAGGAGGTATATCAGAATGTAGGAGGTATATCAGAATGTAGGAGGTATATCAGAATGTAGGAGGTATATCAGAATGTAGGAGGTAAATCAGAATGTAGGAGGTATATCAGAATGTAGGAGGTATATCAGAATGTAGGAGGTATATCAGAATGTAGGAGGTATATCAGAATGTAGGAGGTATATCAGAATGTAGGAGGTATAAAAGAATGTAGGAGGTATAATACAATGTAGGAGGTATATCAGAATGTAGGAGGTATATCAGAATGTAGAAGGTATATCAGAATGTAGGAGGTATATCAGAATGTAGGAGGTATATCAGAATGTAGGAGGTATATCAGAATGTAGGAGTTATATCAGAATGTAGGAGGTATATCAGAATGTAGGAGGTATATCAGAATGTAGGAGGTATATCAGAATGTAGGAGGTATATCAGAATGTAGGAGGTATAAAAGAATGTAGGAGGTATAATACAATGTAGGAGGTATATCAGAATGTAGGAGGTATATCAGAATGTAGAAGGTATATCAGAATGTAGGAGGTATATCAGAATGTAGGAGGTATATCAGAATGTAGGAGGTATATCAGAATGTAGGAGGTATATCAGAATGTAGGAGGTATATCAGAATGTAGGAGGTATATCAGAATGTAGGAGGTATATCAGAATGTAGGAGGTATAAAAGAATGTAGGAGGTATAATACAATGTAGGAGGTATATCAGAATGTAGGAGGTATATCAGAATGTAGAAGGTATATCAGAATGTAGGAGGTATATCAGAATGTAGGAGGTATATCAGAATGTAGGAGGTATATCAGAATGTAGGAGTTATAATAGAATGTCGGAGGTATAATACAATGTAAGAGGTATATCAGAATGTAGGAGGTATATCAGAATGTAGGAGGTAAATCAGAATGTAGGAGGTATATCAGAATGTAGGAGGTATATCAGAATGTAGGAGGTATATCAGAACGTAGGAGGTATATCAGAATGTACAAGGTATATCAGAATGTAGAAGGTATATCAGAATGTAGGAGGTATATCAGAATGTAGGAGGTATGTCAGAATGTAGGAGGTATATCAGAATGTAGGAGGTATATCAGAATATAGGAGGTATATCAGAATGTAGGAGGTATATCAGAATGTAGGAGGTATATCAGAATGTAGGAGGTATATCAGAATGTAGAAGGTATATCAGAATGTAGGAGGTATATCAGAATGTAGGAGGTATATCAGAATGTAGAAGGTATATCAGAATGTAGTAGGTATTTCAGAATGTAGGAGGTATATCAGAATGTAGGAGGTATATCAGAATGTAGGAGGTATATCAGAATGTAGGAGGTAAATCAGAATGTAGGAGGTATATAAGAATGTAGAAGGTATATCAGAATGTAGGAGGTATATAAGAATGTAGGAGGTATATCAGAATGTAGGAGGTATATAAGAATGTAGGAGGTATTTCAGAATGTAGGAGGTATAATAGAATGTAGGAGGTATATCAGAATGTAGGAGGTATATCAGAATGTAGGAGGTATATCAGAATGTAGGAGGTATATAAGAATGTAGGAGGTATATCAGAATGTAGGAGGTATATAAGAATGTAGGAGGTATATCAGAATGTAGGAGGTATATCAGAATGTAGGAGGTATATCAGAATGTAGGGGGTATATCAGAATGTAGGAGGTATATCAGAATGTAGGAGGTATATAAGATTGTAGGAGGTATATCAGAATGTAGGAGGTATATCAGAATGTAGGAGGTATATCATAATGTAGGAGGTATATCAGAATGTAGGAGGTGTATCAGAATGTAGGAGGTATAATAGAATGTAGGAGGTATAAAAGAATGTAGGAGGTATATCAGAATGTAGGAGGTATATAAGAATGTAGGAGGTATAATAAAATGTAGGAAGTATATCAGAATGTAGGAGGTATATCAGAATGTAGGAGGTATATCAGAATGTAGGAGGTATATCAGAATGTAAGAGGTATTCAGAATGTAGGAGGTATATCAGAATGTAGAAGGTATATCAGAATGTAGGAGGTATATCAGAATGTAGGAGGTATATCAGAATGTAGGAGGTATATCAGAATGTAGGAGGTATATCAGAATGTAGGAGGTATATCAGAATGTAGGAGGTATATCAGAATGTAGGAGGTATATCAGAATATAGGAGGTATATCAGAATGTAGGAGGTATATAAGAATGTAGGAGGTATATCAGAATGTAAAAGGTATATCAGAATGTAGGAGGTATTTCAGAATGTAGAATGTATAATAGAATGTAGGAAGTCTAATAGAATGTAGGAGGTATATCAGAATGTAGGAGGTAAATTAGAATGTAGGAGGTATATCAGAATGTAGGAGGTATATCAGAATGTAGAAGGTATATCAGAATGTAGGAGGTATATCAGAATGTAGGAGTTATAATAGAATGTCGGAGGTATAATACAATGTAGGAGGTATATCAGAATGTAGGAGGTATATCAGAATGTAGGAGGTATATCAGAATGTAGGAGGTAAATCAGAATGTAGGAGGTATATCAGAATGTAGGAGGTATATCAGAATGTAGGAGGTATATCAGAATGTACAAGGTATATCAGAATGTAGGAGGTATATAAGAATGTAGGAGGTATATAAGAATGTAGAAGGTATATCAGAATGTAGGAGGTATATCAGAATGTAGGAGGTATATCAGAATGTAGGAGGTATATAAGAATGTAGGAGGTATATCAGAATGTAGAAGGTATATCAGAATGTTGGAGGTATAATATAATGTCGGAGGTATAATACAATGTAGGAGGTATATCAGAATGTAGGAGGTATATCAGAATGTAGGAGGTAAATCAGAACATAGGAGGTAGATCAGAATGTAGGAGGTATATCAGAATGTAGGAGGTATATCAGAATGTAGAAGGTATATCAGAATGTAGGAGGTATATCAGAATGTAGGAGTTATAATAGAATGTCGGAGGTATAATACAATGCAGGAGGTATATCAGAATGTAGGAGGTATATCAGAATGTAGGAGGTATATCAGAATGTAGGAGGTAAATCAGAATGTACAAGGTATATCAGAATGTAGAAGGTATATAAGAATGTAGAAGGTATATCAGAATGTAGGAGGTGTATCATAATGTAGGAGATATATCAGAATGTAGGAGGTATATAAGAATGTAGGAGGTATATCAGAATGTAGGAGGTATATCAGAATGTAGGAGGTATATCAGAATATAGGAGGTATATCAGAATGTAGGAGGTATATCAGAATATAGGAGGTATATCAGAATGTAGGAGGTATATAAGAATGTAGGAGGTATATCAGAATGTAAGAGGTATATCAGAATGTAGGAGGTATATCAGAATGTAGGAGGTATATCAGAATGTAGGAGGTATTCAGAATGTAGGAGGTATATCAGAATGTAGAAGGTATATCAGAATGTAGGAGGTATATCAGAATGTAGGAGGTATATCAGAATGTAGGAGGTATATCAGAATGTAAGAGGTATAAAATAATGTAGGAGGTATAATACAATGTAGAGGGTATATCAGAATGTAGGAGGTATATCAGAATGTAGAAGGTATATCAGAATGTAGGAGGTATATCAGAATGTAGGAGGTATATCAGAATGTAGGAGGTATATCAGAATGTAGGAGTTATAATAGAATGTCGGAGGTATAATTCAATGTAAGAGGTATATCAGAATGTAGGAGGTATATCAGAATGTAGGAGGTATATCAGAATGTAGGAGGTAAATCAGAATGTAGGAGGTATATCAGAATGTAGGAGGTATATCAGAATGTAGGAGGTATATCAGAATGTACAAGGTATATCAGAATGTAGGAGGTATATAAGAATGTAGAAGGTATATCAGAATGTAAGAGGTATATCAGAATGTAGGAGGTATATCAGAATGTAGGAGGTATATCAGAATGTAGGAGGTATATCAGAATGTAGGAGGTATATCAGAATGTAGGAGGTATATCAGAATATAGGAGGTATATCAGAATGTAGGAGGTATATCAGAATGTAGGAGGTATATCAGAATGTAGGAGGTATATCAGAATATAGGAGGTATATCAGAATGTAGGAGGTATATAAGAATGTAGGAGGTATATCAGAATGTAGGAGGTATATCAGAATGTAGGAAGTATAATAGAATGTAGGAGGTAAATCAGAATGTAGGAGGTATATAAGAATGTAGAAGGTATATCAGAATGTAGGAGGTATATCAGAATGTAGGAGGTATATCAGAATGTAGAAGGTAAATCAGAATGTAGGAGGTATATAAGAATGTAGAAGGTATATCAGAATGTAGGAGGTATATCAGAATGTAGGAGGTATATAAGAATGTAGGAGGTATATCAGAATGTAGGAGGTATATCAGAATGTAGGAGGTATATAAGAATGTAGGAGGTATATCAGAATGTATGAGGTATAATAGAATGTAGGAGGTATATCAGAATGTAGGAGGTATATCAGAATGTAGGAGGTATATCAGAATGTAGGAGGTATATAAGAATGTAGGAGGTATATCAGAATGTAGGAGGTATTTAAGAATGTAGGAGGTATATCAGAATGTAGGAGGTATATCAGAATGTAGGAGGTATATCAGAATGTAGGAGGTAAATCAGAATGTAGGAGGTATATAAGATTGTAGGAGGTATATCAGAATGTAGGAGGTATATAAGAATGTAGGAGGTATAATAGAATGTAGGAGGTATATCAGAATGTAGGAGGTATATCAGAATGTAGGAGGTATATCAGAATGTAGGAGGTATATCATAATGTAGGAGGTATATCAGAATGTAGGAGGTATATCAGAATGTAGGAGGTATATAAGAATGTAGGAGGTATATCAGAATGTAGGAGGTATTTAAGAATGTAGGAGGTATATCAGAATGTAGGAGGTATATCAGAATGTAGGAGGTATATCAGAATGTAGGAGGTAAATCAGAATGTAGGAGGTATATAAGATTGTAGGAGGTATATCAGAATGTAGGAGGTATATAAGAATGTAGGAGGTATAATAGAATGTAGGAGGTATATCAGAATGTAGGAGGTATATCAGAATGTAGGAGGTATATCACAATGTAGGAGGTATATCAGAATGTAGGAGGTATATCAGAATGTAGGAAGTATATCAGAATGTAGGAGGTATATCAGAATGTAGGAGGTATATCAGAATGTAGGAGGTATATCAGAATGTAGGAGGCATATCACAATGTAGGAGGTATATCATAATGTCAGAGGTATATCAGAATGTAGGAGGTATATCAGAATGTAGGAGGTATATCATAATGTCAGAGGTATATCAGAATGTAGGAGGTATATCAGAATGTAGGAGGCATATCACAATGTAGGAGGTATATCATAATGTCAGAGGTATATCATAATGTCAGAGGTATATCATAATGTCAGAGGTATATCATAATGTAGGAGGTATATCAGAATGTAGGAGGTATATAAGAATGTAGGAGGTATATCATAATGTCAGAGGTATATCAGAATGTAGGAGGTATATCAGAATGTAGGAGGTATATCATAATGTCAGAGGTATATCAGAATGTAGGAGGTATATCAGAATGTAGGAGGCATATCACAATGTAGGAGGTATATCATAATGTCAGAGGTATATCATAATGTAGGAGGTATATCAGAATGTAGGAGGTATATCAGAATGTAGGAGGTATATCAGAATGTAGGAGGTATATCAGAATGTAGGAGGTATATCAGAATGTAGGAGGTATATCATAATGTAGGAGGTATATCATAATGTAGGAGGTATATAAGAATGTAGGAGGTATATCAGAATGTAGGAGGTATATCAGAATGTATGAGGTATATCAGAATGTAGGAGGTATATCAGAATGTAGGAGGTATATCAGAATGTAGGAGGTATATAAGAATGTAGGAGGTATATCAGAATGTAGGAGGTATATCAGAATGTAGGAGGTATATCAGAATGTAGGAGGTATATCAGAATGTAGGAGGTATATAAGAATGTAGGAGGTATATCAGAATGTAGGAGGTATATCAGAATGTAGGAGGTATATAAGAATGTAGGAGGTATATAAGAATGTAGGAGGTATATCATAATGTAGGAGGTATATCAGAATGTAGGAGGTATATAAGAATGTAGGAGGTATATCAGAATGTAGGAGGTATATCAGAATGTAGGAGGTATATAAGAATGTAGGAGGTATATCAGAATGTAGGAGGTATATCAGAATGTAGGAGGTATATCAGAATGTAGGAGGTAGAGTGCATTCAGAAAGTATTCAGAACCTTTCACTTTCCACGTTTTGTTACGTTACAGCCTTATTCTAAAATGGATTAAATAAATATGTTTCCTCTTGAATCTACACACAATACCCCATAATGACAAAGTGAAAACAGGTTTTAATTTTTTTTTTACAAATGTATTCAAAATAAAAAACAGAAGTACCTTATTTAAATAAGTATTTTGACCCCTTGCTATGAGACTTGAAATTGAGCTCAGGTACATCCTGTTTTCATTGATTGTCCTTGAGATGTACAACTTGATTGGAGTCCACCTGTGGTAAATTCAATTAATTGGACATAATTTGGAAAGGCACACACCTGCCTATATAAGGTGCCACAGTTGACAGTGCATGTCAGAGCAAAAACCAAGCAATGAGGTCAAAGGAATTGTCCGTAGAGCTCCGAGATAGGATTGTGTCGAGGCACAGAGGTGACCAAGAACCCGATGGTCCCTCTGACAGAGCTCCAAAGTTCCTCTGTGGAGATGGGAGAACCTTCCAGAAGGACAACCATCTCTGCAGCACTCCACCAATCAGGCCACTATGGTAGAGTGGCCAGACGGAAGCCACTACTCAGTAAAAGGCACATGACAGCCTGAATGTAATTTGTCAAAAGGCACCTAAAGACTCTCAGACCATGAGAAACAATATTCTCTGGGGGGTTAGGGGGGTTAGTATAGAATAATGAAGGTATAATATAATGTAGATGTATAATGGGGGTTAGTATAGAATAATGTATATCAGAATTTAGGAGGTATAATTGGGGGGTTAGTATAGAATAATGGAGGTATATCAGAATGTAGGAGGTATAATTGGGGGGGTTAGTATAGAATAATGGAGGTATATCAGAACGTAGGAGGTATAATAGGGGGTTAGTATAGACTAATGGAGGTATAAAAGGGGGATAGTATAGAATGGTGGAGGTATAATAGAATGTAGGAGGTATAATAGGTGGGTTAGTATAGAATAATTAAGATATAATAGGGGGTTTAGTATAGAATAATGTAGTTATAATAGGTGGGTTAGTATAGAATAATGGAGGTATAATAGAATGTGGTAGGTATAATAGGTGGGTTAGTATAGAATAATGATGGTATAATAGAATGTGGTAGGTATAGTAGGTGGGTTAGAATAGAATAATGCAGGTATAATAGGTGGGTTAGTATAGAATAATGGAGGTATAATAGGTAAATTAGAATAGAATAATGGAGGTATAATAGAATGTGGTAGGTATAATAGGTGGGCTAGTATAGAATAATGGAGGTATAATAGAATGTGGTAGGTATAATAGGTGGGTTAGTATAGAATAATGGAGGTATAATAGGGGGGTTAGTATAGAATAATGAAGATATAATAGGGGGGTTAGCAT
Organism: Salvelinus alpinus; assembly: GCF_045679555.1. Taxonomy (NCBI): domain Eukaryota; kingdom Metazoa; phylum Chordata; class Actinopteri; order Salmoniformes; family Salmonidae; genus Salvelinus; species Salvelinus alpinus. The sequence continues at coordinate 26,608,644 of NC_092093.1, read as the reverse complement.
AGAATAATGGAGGTATAATAGAATGTGGTAGGTATAATAGGTGGGCTAGTATAGAATAATGGAGGTATAATAGAATGTGGTAGGTATAATAGGTGGGTTAGTATAGAATAATGGGGGTATAATAGGGGGGTTAGTATAGAATAATGAAGATATAATAGGGGGTTTAGTATATAATAATGACGGTATAATAGGGGGTTTAGTATAGAATAATGAAGGTATAATAGGGGGTTAGTATAGAATAATGAAGATATAATAGGGGGTTTAGTATAGAATAATGACGGTATAATAGGGGGTTTAGTATAGAATAATGAAGGTATAATAGGGGGTTAGAATAGAATAATGGAGGTATAATAGAATGTGGTATGTATAATAGGTGGGTTAGTATAGAATAATGGCGGTATAATAGGGGGTTTAGTATAGAATAATGGAGGTATAACAGGGGGTTAGAATAGAATAATGGAGGTATAATAGAATGTGGTATGTATAATAGGTCGGTTAGTATAGAATAATGGCGGTATAATAGGGGGTTAGTATAGAATGATGGAGGGTTAACAGGGGTGATAGTATAGAATAATGGAGGTATAATAAAATGTAGGAGGTATAACAGGGGGTTAGTATAGAATAATGGAGGTATAACAGGGGTTTAGTATAGGATAATGGAGGTATAACAGGGGGTTAGTATAGAATAATGGAGGTATAACAGGGGTTTAGTATAGAATAATGGAGGTATAACAGGGGTTTAGTATAGAATAATGGAGGTGTAACAGGGGTTTAGTATAGAATAATGGAGGTATAACAGGGGGTTAGTATAAGATAATGGAGGTGTAACAGGGGGTTAGTATAGAATAATGGAGGTATAACATGTGGTTAATATAAGATAATGGAGACATAACAGGGGGTTAGTATAGAATAATGGAGCTATAACAGGGGGTTGGTATAAGATAATGGAGGTATAACATGGGGTTAGTATAGGATAATGGAGTTATAACAGGGGGTTAGTATAGAATAATGGAGGTATAACAGGGGGTTAGTATAGGATAATGGAGGTATAACATGTGGTTAATATAAGATAATGGAGACATAACAGGGGGTTAGTATAGAATAATGGAGGTATAACAGGGGGTTAGTATAAGATAATGGAGGTATAACATGGGGTTAGTATAGGATAATGGAGTTATAACAGGGGGTTAGTATAGAATAATGGAGGTATAACAGGGGGTTAGTATAGGATAATGGAGGTATAACAGGGGGTTAGTATAGAATAATGGAGGTATAACAGGGGTTTAGTATAGGATAATGGAGGTATAACAGGGGGTTAGTATAGAATAATGGAGGTATAACAGGGGTTTAGTATAGAATAATGGAGGTATAACAGGGGGTTAGTATAGAATAATGGAGGTGTAACAGGGGTTTAGTATAGAATAATGGAGGTATAACAGGGGGTTAGTATAGAATAATGGAGGTGTAACAGGGGGTTAGTATAGAATAATGGAGGTATAACAGGGGGTTAGTATAAGATAATGGAGGTATAACAGGGGGTTAATATAAGATAATGGAGATATCACTGGGGGTTAGTATAGAATAATGGAGCTATAACAGGGGGTTAGTATAAGATAATGGAGGTATAACATGGGGTTAATATAAGATAATGGAGATATAACAGGGGGTTAGTATAGAATAATGGAGGTATAACAGGGGGTTAGTATAAGATAATGGAGGTATAACAGGGGGTTAATATAAGATAATGGAGATATAACAGGGAGTTAGTATAGAATAATGGAGATATAACAGGGGGTTAGTATAAGATAATGGAGGTATAACAGGGGGTTAGTATAGAATAATGGAGGTATAACAGGGGGTTAGTGTAGAATAATGGAGATATAACAGGGGGTTAGATTAAGATAATGGAGGTTTGTAAAGAAAAGTTACAGTTGAAGTAAATTTACCACCTACTTAGAACTAGATTGGCCAAACATGCCAAGATTGTTACTAAATAAAATAAATAGCAACTATACATTTTATTTGTATAGAGCTTTTCAAGACACTTAGTGTATGGGCATTAGGCAATATATGAAACAATAATAGAAGTAGAGACGTGAGAACCATGGTGTTATGGTGTTATGTTATTTTATTTACATTATAAAGGCATCAGCCCCTCTCTCTAAACTGCCTAAAGAGAGGGGCTGCACAGTAAAGAAACTGACCAGCTATACTGCAACATACACCAACATTAATAAGACAGGGAATTACAATCCAATATCTACACTGTCCATCACAACTTTTGAAAATGGCAAAATCATTCAAGCCCAAGTGTTGAACCTATAAGCTGTGCTCTATATGAACACGTAAAGTGGTTCATTCTGTATAGTGTGGCACATGGATGTGGTAGGGTTAGGGTTAACAGCGTGGTGAGGCACGGTGTTTGCAGCACTCATAAAAGAGTTAGAGCAAAGTGCTAAGACTGTGTTTATCCTAATGCGTAAACACACTCACAGGCACTTTCTCTCAATGCATGGCACCCACCGGGTCTTGGGAAGTAGGCTAAGCAGGATAGGGACCTCCGCTCAGTGCTCTCTCCCAGCTTCGAGTTATCAGAGTGAGTGGACAAGAGAGAGAGAGAGAATGAGGGAGACAGGGAGGGAGGAGGAGGGTGAGGGATAGGGTGAGGGAGGATGGGAGGGAGGGGGGGGATCTTCCAGAGGACATCTGTCACAGAGAACAACTTGTGAGCTTTTTCCAGCCCTTCTGTGACCCACAGATTCTCTTGCATGACTGGCCAAGAACTATGAGGGCAGGGAGGGGGCCGTAGCCCCTGCCTTAATGCAGGGAGACCCCTTACGGCCCCGAGTTGAGCAATAGTAATGCCTAAATCATTTGGGAGGATATATGTTGAGGCCATCCTGTCAGATGCTATACTATGTATGTACCTATACATGTTTTGTGAGGCTCTGAATGTACATGCAGGGTATTGGA
>NC_092093.1:26565671-26603171 GCF_045679555.1 Salvelinus alpinus | reverse complement strand
CGTCTTTATTAGGTGTTAGTGTAGTTTATAACACACTAAGGACTAATCAAATTATAACTGTGCTTTATACACTCCACAATTAATAATTAGAATAGAGCAGTAAAATAGGCAGTGCTTTGGCACTTCTAATATCACCCACAGGGAGTTTGTTTCTTCTCACAGGCTTACCGAACATTGATTCAACTATAGTTTTTGGTTAATCGTTTTTGACCATTTACGTTGGCAGGCTCTAATTTCTGTATTTTCAATTATGCTAATAGTGTTGCTGTGCCTGTGCACCAGCTGTCTGATGTGTAATCAGTTTTCAGTGGGCTAATACAGCCTCCTTAACCCAGGGGTCTCATAAGACACCCTGCAAACAGCCCGCTGCCAGGGACAAATCCATTACACAAAACAAGGACATTAAATGTCAACAGTAACACAGACACACACACACACATATACACGCTAGCGCACACACATACCTGCACTACGGTGAGTGTTAGCTAATGACAACGACAATAACAAGGTAATTGTAATGTAAAACATGCTTCTGTTATATAATATTATTCTAGTCAGGTAAAGAAAGAACGCTGTTTCCCAATTCAATTTCAGAATGGGTGAACTCAAAGAGATTGTTTCTGATAGCGGTAAACAATTTAGTTGTAAACTTTTAAATGTAACACAACACCAGTGGGCATTTCCTATGATCCAAGTGTGGATAATTGATTGGTCAGCCAGCCAATCAGATATCTTCGATTGTAGGAGTCTCCGGGCGGCTTAATTTTAGCTCCAAGTCCTTCTGGGCAGACTTAACCTGGAACCAGCCAGAGGATAGAGAAATATTGGTCCTATGTCAATTCTTAGAAGGAGTGGTTCCAACCGATTATAGAGAAGGGTTCTAAGAGGGTTCTAACTGGGCAGCCAGGCTTTAAACCGGAATGAAAGTCTTTCATAAGATGAGCCCGGCATTGTGTCAAAGTGCTCTGTGACCAAACTCATTCTACAAAGCTGTACATTAATAGCAGTGAACTAAACAGTGACAGATAGATTCACCACTTAGAAGTCCCTCAAAAGAAGAGCATCGTGGTCCCTAGTGGCCAGGCGGTAAGCAGTGCGTTTACGTATCAGTGGCCCTGTAGCATGTACAGTGATCTGGTAGGTTGGGAGCTTTGATGCGCTGTCACTCAGCAGGTCGGGCGAATCTATCCCCAGGGCGGTGCTCGTTTCTGGGCTTGCCTGCCTGGGTGACAGGGCCCCCTCCTGGAGATCTCCCTGGTGCCTGTACCCAGCAGATGGCCTCAAAGAGGGACCAGAGACTCAGGGCCAACATCCAGCTCTCAAACAGAGGAGCAGAGGACCAAATGGCCTGTTAATATTTCATACAAACACACTCACTCATCTCACACCGAGGAGCAGACAGGACTGGGCTCGCAGCGTGGCTATGTGTGTGTAGGTGTGTGTGGTGTGTGTTTGTGTGTATCTGAGAGCAATCAAATAAATGTTTTATGAAACATGAAAAGTTCTCCCACTCAGAGGTGTTTCACAGATACATTCCTTGTGCATAGTAATTAAGTAATATACACACACACACACACACACACACACACACACACACACACACACACACACACACACACACACACACACACACACACACACACACACACACACACACACACACACACACACACACACACACACACGCTTACATACAGGGAGGGGTGGTGATCGGGCCATCTTTCCTGCATCTGTTTAATGATAGGGTCATGCGTGGATCTGTATGTTCCTGTGAAAGCAATGGTGGAGCAAGAAATGGGTGGACCCCACTTCCACTTCCCTGACAATACTACACTTCAAAGAGGAAGAACAGAGTAAGTACCGCCCTATGACCCTATCCATAACACTCCAATTAAGGTCAGTAACGCAGGACTACTTGTGCTCTTCTCCTGCAGTCCATCCTCCAGCCTGCTAGTCCATAACCTCACACCGCCATGTCCAGATCACTCCCAGTTATGATATCTTCCTGCTGTATAATTGAGCTCTTCATCAGTACTCTGTGTGTGCAGGCAGTGGTGCAGTCAGCCCCTGGGTCCTCCTGATGTCATTAATGTGTGATTAGGGCCGGTGGGGCGCATCAGTTAGGAGGTTAAAGAGCCCCTGACAGCCCTCATCATGGCCCAGGAAACCCCGAGACGAACGCAGGGGCGAGCGCAGATGGGGCGAGGGAGACACGTTGCCAAAGCCATAACTGTTATTCCTCCTCACCTCCAAAAACTGTCATCCCCTAATGACGCACGCACACACAGCCACACACATGCGTGCACGGGCAGACATACACACACACGCGCACCTGGCACACAGTGCTTCAGTCACTTTTTCATCCTGCTCAAAATGCCTACAACTGGCAGGAAAAATGTAAATATTGTTTCAACCAGATTTATTGGTGCGTAGGTGATACAGTAGGTGATATAAGAAGTCAGTGTCATGGGTCTGTCTCTACTGAAAGGTCTATATCATAGGCTTTTCGTAAAATAGACAAACAGACAAATAGGCAAGTCTCTTGAGAACATTTGTGATGGGACAAAGTAGCTTGAATGAACTAAGACAAACGCCAATAGCCTACACAAGGCTGACAAGCAAATTGACTTAAGCAGTTCACAATAAAAGTCCAATAGCCCTATAGCCGTATAGGATTCCTTTAAGTTGTCATCTTTAATACATGAGGTGATTTTATATTCCACTACACAACAAAGTCATTAAACTCAGAGGAGAGATTAAATATAAATCAAGCATTGTACCTCTGTCCCTCTCTCTCCCCCCTCTCTCTCCCCTCCCCAGCGAACAGGTGGCCCAGTTGAATGAGGAGGGCGCGCTAACTTGGCTGTCACTGTGTTTTCCGACAGAACCGCTGCCTTCTAAAGCCAAACCGCAGTGAATTATACATCTATGGCAGTAATTCTCTCAGAGGAGGTAGAGAGAGAGGGATGGATTAGAAGAAAGACAGAAATAGAGAGAGAGAGAGTGAGAGAGAGAGAGAGCAAAAGAGAGAGATAGAGAGAGAAAGATAGAAAGATTAATGGCCGAACTGTTTGTTTTTGACGCACTGATCATTGGCTCCGGTTTCTGCCCGCTGCTTATTGGCTTTTCAGAATGCATTTATTTATTTCGTTAACAAGAGAGAGAGGGTGTGCGGCTGTCACTTTCTTGGCTCACTCTGCACCACAGCAGACCTGTCATCTCATGCGCCGTGGTATGCGCCTTTGAACCCCGCCACGGACTACAGCGCGGGAATATTAATAGGCGACAAGCAAGACTTTAAAAATAGGACGAGTAGGTCTATGTCACAGGGCTCATGTCAACTTCTCTTTGTTCGCTACCACAACCTGCTAAACACAAGAATGTCTGGACAATGGACACCGAAAGTCAATTATAAAAGAGAAAAGCCTACTTACTTTTATTTCACCTTTATTTAACTAGGCAAGTCAGTTAAGAACAAATTCTTATTTTCAATGACTGCCTAGGAACAGTGGGTTAACTGCCTTGTTCAGGGGCAGAACAACAGGGATTTGATCTTGCAACCTTTCAGTTACTGGTCCAACGCTCTAACCACTGGCTACCTGCTGCCCCCAACCTGTGAATGTTTTTCTTTAAGAATACACCTGTAGGCTAGAAGTTGTTTAAAACAGATCAAGTCTGTGTGAGAGCACATAGTTCACTCCCGCTGGACAGTGTCCAACTGTTTATTTGTCTGAGCTATGGAATATTTCACAACACATCAAACTTCTGAACTGTAGTCTGACAAACAGGTCTGAATGGTCTGGATTCAGAGAGCCGTTCAGTGCCAGCCAAGCCCAATAAGGTTATTCAATTCGATTTCAACACTGTGCCCCTGTTCCAGCATAATCTGTCCGGGGGGTCACGACCTTTAGATCCCCTGCCTGCCTGCCTGTGGAATAAAGAGGACCTCAGGCTGGGATGACAGGAGAAGTCTTCCAAGGAGTTCATGTTACTAGATGTCATAATAACAAGAAGCTAGAGTTCCTTCCTGCTTTGTCTTGGAGGGGGTTTGGACAGGGGCAGACAGGACGTGCTGCTCTGCTGTGGCACAGCTGAAACTGAATATTATCTTCGGGGGGAATCTTGTTTCATGTTACTGTGCAGGGTCAGAGAGGGAACAGGGAGGTGGAGTACATTAGGATGAGGTACGGTGGTGCTTTGGCTGGGTCCGCTGTCACTACAGTTGACATGATTATCACTTTCTCTCCCCCCTCACACACTCACTGGCTCACATGCTGATACAGGTACACACACATGACAATACAGGTGTACACCCCCCCCCCCCCCCCCCCACACACACACACACATATATATATATATATATATATATATATATATATATATATATATATATATATATATACTGTATATATATATATATATGTATATATGCCAACAAATGTATACCATACCAACTCTCACTTACTACACAAATACTATATGTTCACATATACATACAAACACACACACTGACTCACTACACCTCATATTCACATATACATACAAACACACACACTGACTCACTACACCACATATTCACATATACATACAAACACACACACACACACTGACTCACTACACCTCATATTCACATATACATACAAACACACACACAGACTCACTACACCACATATTCACATATACATACAAACACACACACACACACTGACTCACTACACCTCATATTCACATATACATCCATACAAACACACACACACAACACTGACTCACTACACCTTCTCCCCTCTCCCTCCTCAGTCACACGGCGATTGAGAGGTCAATATCTCACTTTATCCCCCGCTACGTTTTCCTCTGTCACTCACGTCTCCCTCTCCATTCATGCTCCAGGTTTAGCCCAACAAAGGAGACTGTGGGGGAGCAGCCTAGCCTTCCGCTAAGGGCTAACGCTACAGTACGCTGCGCCGTGGCACTGCCCTCATGTCCGGGGCTTGACGGTTGTTTTGTGCTCGTCAGTCAGCCCAGACCTAGGCCCTGAAGAAACCTTCAGTCAGCGCCTCCCGCTCCCTGAAAGGAGGGATTCACACACCGCTGAAATATTCATGGAGGGAGGGAGGATAGAGGGAGGGCACCTGACCTGGATCATGCTGACCTTTTGACCCTGTCCGTACCTGCAGGATGAGGGAGTTTTAGGGTTTGTTCAGAAAATAAGTTTCTGGAAACTGTGTATTGTAATTAACGCAACATGTGCCTTTTAAAGAGTTTGACATTACATTCACAATTTGTTGGTTGGTCATTGTAAAATAAAATACAGTCAAACATGTTCAAAGATAGACTAAATAATTGATATAGATAGAAGTGGTCAGTAGGCTTTAGTAAGGATTTTATTTGTTGTGTATCTTTATCCAAGTTCAGACCATTCTCAGTAGCTATTTGCTGTAGTTCTCTCCCTGCCTAAATGCGCTCTATCATTATGTTGTCTCATAAACATCACATAAACACTCCCACAATGTTAACTCCAGCACTTTTAGCACAGAGGGAAAAGTGGATGGCTGTCATGAGCCAAACGCTAGCTAGGACAGAGACAGAGACATGGGAGAGAGCGTTTGGGTCGGAAGTTTGACATTCCTGCAGGCAGTGTGTGTCTCGTCAGTGAACGCGTTTGGATTCTTTTAACGGGAGTCGATACCCCCTTCCGCTTCCCAAGCACTCGCTGTGAGTTGAGCGAGGGTAATGTGATTGAACCGGGACAAAGGGAGCTCTTAAAAGCAGCCTTTTAACTGGGTGTGTGGACCCATATCAATACAGCAGTTGTTTTGTGCATAAGGAGATCAAATGAAGTGGCATCGGGTGATATGCAGGGAAGGAGTGGAGAAAGATGGATTGAAATGTCTAGGGTGCTGTTTAAAAAAGAAAAGTGTTTTCTGTTTTGTGATGTAAAACACACACAGGCGATGTCTTTCTTTTTCTGCATGTCTCTTTTCTCGTTTTCCCTTTCTCCCTCACAGACAGAGACACACCACACGCGCAAACTCTTCAAGCGGATTTCAAACGAGCCAGGGCGCCTGTATCACTGTGTCAGACGAAAGGGCCAGCTCTTAGGAAACAGAGGGGACATCTGAGGGAGAGAGAGAGAGAGAGAGTCACAGAGAGAAAGAGAGAGAGAGAAGAGGCACTGAGGGGGGGGGGTGAGAGAGAAGGGGAGAGAAGGAGGGGGCACAAACGCAGCTTTCAACTGCCTTTTGTGGGCCTCTCTGCAGATGTCACCAGCTGTTACCCTGCACGGAGGGTTCCAGAGCGCGGAACATCGCCTCCGGCCCCGTCCTCGGCCACCTTTCAAGTGTCAATCAGGGAGGAGGGAGGCAAGGGGGGAGCAGGGGGAGAGGGGGGGGGGGCAGGCTGGGCTTCGGTCACTGTCCTGTGAACAGTGCCAGCAATTCGCCATTGATTTAGCCTCGCTCAATAACATAGGGGATGGAGCCAGCCGTGTGCACAGACAAAGAGGCCTGTGGCAAGGTTAGCTGGAGATCACAGCGCTAGGCTAGCATGAACGTTAGTTAGCCAGCGTTGGTTAGAGTGGTTGAGCTGAGCGACATAGATGGCCCTGCCTGCTCCTTGGTGCAACAACACAACCGTGAGGGTGACCTGCGATTAGACATGAGGGTGGAGGGGTGGGGCGCAACGAGGAGAAAATGTGTTTCACGACCGAAAGAGCAAACATTAAAGGGGGTGACATATGGTGTGATTGACAATAAGACAAACATTGTCTAGCAAAGAGGATAAAACATGTGTTTAACACCGTTTAACCTTGAAGTGTCTGTCTACGGCTGACGTGTTTCCCATGGTGCTCTCTGATATGGATTCAAAGGCACCTTTAACTACAGTACATCAATATCAGCTGTACTGTACATGACTGACTGAATGTTTAACCTTGTAATCCTTAGGGGACCGTAGGGTCTGAATCCCCACTGCCCAGCCACTACAGGGCATTTCCATGTAAAGGACCCATGAGCAACAACATGGGAAGTTCATAGGAGCATGTCAAATCTGGTGTCAAATGAAAGCTAAGAGTCTATATTTTTGATAAATGAAGGCATATATAAATGTTTCTAACCATTTTCCATCCTAAAAATGAGGAATAAGTAAAGGCTTTGATTTCTGGATAAACAGATGGAAAAGGGGTCTTCGAAAACATCTACCAGAAAAAGTCTTACAGGGTACCAGAAATACATCAAAACAACAATGTTGAAGTAAAGACCACTGGCAACTAATATCAACTCTTTAGTTTTGGAGGTATTATTTGCATTCCGTTACCAAAAACCCGCAAAACTTTAAGATATTCTCTATTTTCTCTCCCGCATGAGGAGGGAGGATAATGAAAGTTCATAGAAAAACAAAGGTAGACCTACCAATAAGTCATAGTGTCTAATAAGGTAGATCTACCAATAAGACATAGTGTCTAATAAGGTAGACCTACCAATAAGACATAGTGTCTAATAAGGTAGACCTACCAATAAGTCATAGTGTCTAATAAGGTTGACCTACCAATAAGATATAGTGTCTAATAAGGTAGACCTACCAATAAGTAATTGTGTTTAATAAGGTAGACCTACCAATAAGTCATCGTGTTTAATAAGGTAGACCTACCAATAAGTCATAGTGTCTAATAAGGTAGACCTACCAATAAGATATAGTGTCTAATAAGGTAGACCTACCAATAAGTCATCGTGTTTAATAAGGTAGACCTACCAATAAGTCATCGTGTTTAATAAGGTAGACCTACCAATAAGTCATAGTGTCTAATAAGGTAGACCTACCAATAAGTCATAGTGTCTAATAAGGTAGACCTACCAATAAGATATAGTGTCTAATAAGGTAGACCTACCAATAAGTCATCGTGTTTAATAAGGTAGACCTACCAATAAGTCATCGTGTTTAATAAGGTAGACCTACCAATAAGTCATCGTGTTTAATAAGGTAGACCTACTAATAAGTCATAGTGTCTAATAAGGTAGACCTACCAATAAGTCATCGTGTTTAATAAGGTAGACCTACCAATAAGTCATCGTGTTTAATAAGGTAGACCTACCAATAAGTCATAGTGTTAAATAAGGTTAACCTACCAATAAGTCATCGTGTCTAATAAGATAGACCTACCAATAAGTCATAGTGTTAAATAAGGTTAACCTACCAATAAGTCATCGTGTTTAATAAGGTAGACCTACCAATAAGTCATCGTGTCTAATAAGGTAGACCTACCAATAAGTCATCGTGTTTAATAAGGTAGACCTACCAATAAGTCATAGTGTTAAATAAGGTTAACCTACCAATAAGTCATACTGTTTAATAAGGTAGACCTACCAATAAGTCATCGTGTTTAATAAGGTAGACCTACCAATAAGTCATCGTGTTTAATAAGGTAGACCTACCAATAAGTCATAGTGTCTAATAAGGTAGACCTACCAATAAGTCATCGTGTTTAATAAGGTAGACCTACCAATAAGTCAGAGTGTTAAATAAGGTTAACCTACCAATAAGTCATACTGTTTAATAAGATAGACCTACCAATAAGTCATAGTGTTAAATAAGGTTAACCTACCAATAAGTCATAGTGTTTAATAAGATAGACCTACCAATAAGTCATAGTGTTTTTACTGATATCTATTTGGTTTATGAATTATTAAGTGATTAAAACTGTAAATTCTGTTACCAAATTGGTAACAGAATTTGTGAAAAATCAGTAACGGAATTACTGCAATTCAATTTGCTACAATGGGAAATCATAATAGTCACACACCGCAGTTGGGTCACCTGCTACTGTCCTCCCTTCCACTGGCATACTGTTATGTTCAGCTCATAACTTTTCTTTCTCTTTCTGTCGTCTGGTGTCAAAGAAAAACTCTGAAAACAGCCCTTTCACTCTCCCTCTCTCTGCCGCTCTCTCTCTCTTCTCTCTCTCTCTCTCTAGTTAATATCACCTCTTCCGGCTCCCACTGAAACCTACCAATGAGCCCCCTCTCTTTCCATTTACTGTAATCAGCATCTTTACCCACTGAGCAGCGACCAACGCTTGAAAGTAGGTCGTAGCTGACACCCCATTCTTTCTGCAGACATCTTTCAATCTTAATTCAGAGCAGATATTTAAGTGTAGAGTTTTTAGAAAACGTGGTCACATAAAAAACTGAGATTCTGTTACCGAACTTGGCATCTGCCCAATTCTTCCGGTAAATCTGTTTTAGTAAAATCTTCAGTGTAAAAGTAGTCATTGTGCATAGAGTTTTTGTATGGCATACACTTTGAAGTGCAAAATCAGCGCAAATCTGTTACCGTGGAATTGCCCTACAGTAACTCACCCAGACGGGGTCACTAGTATAAACCTCTTCAGACAGGAACACAAACAATGGCTTTATGGTTGACGTTGGCAGATGACACCGCGTCAAAATGGCCGTCGCTGTCACATTGAGGTGATACAACTCAGCACCTGAGAAAACATCAGTCTATTCCTTGTCTTCTAGCTGACTACCAGAGTGTCGCAGGACTGTGTGTTCCTTACTGTTATACTTATCAGACTGGCTAAGTGGGTCCATTATACAGGCAATTGCCTCTGCCCTCCTGATAACATCTGTAAAACAAAAGCCTTTGAAGAGGAGAGGAACTGTCCGTTTCATCTGATTTATGTCTTCCAAAAGTAAAATGGCCGACTCAGAGGTCCCAGACCATGGTTGAACTTGGTCTTTCCTGTCACCTCCTTGTATCTGTGAGTCACCCAGGGGTTACACACACACACACACACACACAAACGTACACACACAAACGTACACACACAAACGTACACACACACACACACACACACACACACACACACACACACACACACACACACACACACACACACACACACACACACACACACACACACACACACACACATACACACACTCGCAGTTTGGGATATCCTAGATAAGTGGCCTCAGCCTCAGTGTGTGTACTTCCCATGTCTGCTCTTCTCTCAACACCTCGTCGTGAAGAAGAATCGTCCTGAGTGGCCATTGAGAACGCCTGTCATAAAAACAGCCCCGCAGGTCACACTCTCAAAGACCACCGCTGACCCAGACTGGGTTAACCCCTTCATTGCAGTCAATGTAATTATAGAACGTCTACTCAATATCTAGTCAATAGAAATGTATGGAGACAGAATGTTTGAATGGGAGGAAGTTGTGGTTATTTGTGTAGGGGATTTACCCCTATCTATCTACACATGAGTTCTGGTCAACTCAAGAATCCTGATAGTAGACACGATACCATTGTGGGGCATATTTAGGGTGAGGTTTGATGTGTAACTTAAAATACATGTAATTTCCTTTTGAATGCCTAAAATCGAGCAGAACATAAACTTGCTTTGGGTGATCTCATCCTAAAGCATGTCGTATCCATTAAGACAACATGAAACTTGTTTTATCTATGATAACAATAATGATAAAGTCTTTCTTTCTGAGGTTCTTTACCGGTCTGAGCAACTGGTACGTTTACTGCTCATTATAAACCAATCAAAAAGCGATTTCCTCTGTCTTCTATGGAGATGACCCCTCTTCATGTTACGGTTGGAAAACAATGGGGGGCCAAATCACTACTGCCTGTCAGACATGTAACTAAACACAACTTCAGACAAGCCACAAACCCTTTTCCGAGAGGTAATATCCATGAGCATAAATCAACTGTGTCGTAAATCAAAAGAATGACCCCCCCATACCAACCTCATCCCCCCCTCCCCTCTTCCAAAACTCACCCCTTCTTCTCTCCTTCCCTCCATAGTCTGTCTCTGTACCCACTGTGTACCCTCTGGTAGAAAGGTAACTTCCCTACGGCAATCAACCACGTCATCAATCAAAAGAATGACCCCAAACACCACACGCCATGGCCCCCTTTCTCTCTGCATCCTCAACCTTCCACCTCCCTCTCTTCCCTTCCCTCCCTCCCTTCCCTCCCTATATCGAGCCAGCCATCAGAGGTCAATCAAACACATCAAAAATAAAAGTCTCCCAAAAGTTCCCCAATACAATCCCCTCCCTGTGCCGCCACCTCCTCTCCTGGTTACCCACCACCAGAAGTCAGGTCCTATTCCTCGGGGGTGTGAGTGTTCGCCCTCAGGGGTCGGGTCACCTCGAGGTCCTGGGGCGGGAGGGGAGGGGTTGATGGTACCAGAGGTGACACTGTGACTGAAAGTCCCCTCTGTTCCCGCTCCACTCCGCTCTGTTCTGAGCCTGCAGTGTTGCTCTGTGTTTTTCTGCCCCCTGTAAAGTGAAAAATAGCAGGAAACATATATCTGTCAGTGTCTATTCAGGAGATCACCTGTAAGGAAACGGAGCGGCCAGTAAGTGCTGACACAATCATCCCTGTGCCTAGCAACACATCCTGGTTCCGGCCCAGACGCGCGGGACTGTACAGTACGTCTGAGTCTCACAGCTTCCTGCCTTAGAGGATAGGGGGGAGACAGGGGGGAGACGGGAGAGAGAGGGGAGAGAGGGGGGAGAGTTTCTTCTTTCATTCAGAAGAAAGGAACGAAAATGTGTTTGTTTGCATGTGTAGAGGACGGGTAGAGGAAATGTGTGGTGTAAAGTGACAGAAGTTATCGTGACTGAACATTGTAATGTGAAACAGAGCCAGTCTGCTGAAGACAAAATCAGTAGCATTGTCATAACAGAATGTTTCCTGCTATAGTTGTCTATGGAGTGGTTCAAATGGAAGTTAAAGGATACAAATCTGTTTCTGTGCAAAAAAAGAGCTAGAGGAAATGTAGAGCGCAAGATGAACAAAATCTCAACAAAATATTTAATACACAATCAGCTGTGGAGGGCTAATATAGTCGAAAACAAACTTGTCCACCACGTGAGATGAATTGATCATCTCCTGAAATATAACTTACTATAATGTCACAGTTAATGATAAGGTTGTTAATAATGCCCTGATGACACTAACATCTGTTGAAACGGTCTCTCTCAGCCTAGCTTAAAGCAGATTTGATATACATGTTCATCAGTCACGCATGTTTCTGTGTTCTGGGCTACTTTTTCTTAACCCTGACTCAGCACAGAGAACAGCGTTTGATCTTCTCTGGTGTTGTGATGTTGTGTTCCTCCCTTTACAAAGAGTGACTCCAGAATACCAGGAAATGGGGGTCCCTGGAGAGGAGGGGCAGAGACCCTGTTTATCCCAATCACAACGCACGGCGTGACCAATGACCCAGCCCTGCACCTGGCCTAGTGAGGTGCCAAGCACGTACACACACATTAAGCACGCATGCACACACACACGTACATACACACACATACATACACACATTCACACACACTTCATATCCCTTTCCTTGCATACGAAGGTGTTTTATCATTGCCAGTACCTCACAGAGACACATACACTGGTCACCTATATTCCTGAATGGACGGTAACTGACACTACACTATACACTGAGTGCACAAAACATTATGAACACCTGCTCTTTCCATGACAGAAAGACCAGGTGAATCCAGGTGAAAGCTATGATCCCTTATTGATGTCACTTGTTAAATCCACTTCAATCAGTGTAGATAAAGGGGAGGAGACAGGTTAAAGAAGGATTTTTAAGCCTTGAGACAGTTGAGACATGGATTGTGTATGTGTGCCATTCAGAGGGTGAATGGGCAAGACAAAAGATTTAACTGCCATTGAACGGGGTTTGTGCCAAGAACTGCAATGTTGCTGAGTTTTTTCACACTCAATAGTTTCCTGTGTGTATCAAGAATGGTCCATCACCCAAAGGACATCCAGCCAGCTTGACACAACTGTGGGAAGCGCGGGAGTCAACATGGGCCAGCATCCCTGTGGAATGCTTTCGACACCTTGGAGAGTCCATGCCCCAATGAATTGAGGCTGTTCTGAGGATAAAAAGGGGGGTGAAACTCAATATTAGAAGGGTGTCCTTAATGTTTTGTACACGCAGTGTACAGTATATGCAGGTTGACATTTATTGTCATGAATCTTGCCCTGGAGGCAGAACTGAGTGATTTCCACTAGATGGGCTTGCTGCAAAGTGAAAATGGTCTACAGTACCAGTCAACAGTTTGGACACACCTACTCATTCAAGAGTTTTTCTTTATTTTTACTATTTTCTATATTTTAGAATAATAGTGAAGACATCGAAACTATGAAATAACACACCCATATTATGGAATCATGTAGTAACCAACGACATGTTAAACAAACCAAAACATATTTTAGATTTTAGATTCTTCAAACTAGTCACCCTTTGCCTTGATGACAGCTTTGCACACTCTTGGAATTCTCTCAACCAGCTTCACCTGGAATGCTTTTCCAACAGTCTTGAAGGAGTGCTGAGCACTTGTTGGCTGCTTTTCGTTAACTCTGTGGTCCAACTCATCCCAAACCATCTCAATTGGGTTGAGGTCGGGTGATTGTGGAGGACAGGTGATCTGATGCAGCACTCCATCACTCTCCATCTTGGTCAAATAGCCCTTACACAGCCTGGAGGTGTGTTGGGTCATTGTCCTGTTGAAAAACAAATTATAGCCCCACTAACCGCACACCAGAAGGGATGGCTGTGGTAGCCATGCTGGTTAAGTGTGCCTTGAATTCTAAATAAATCACAGACAGTGTCACCAGCAAAGCACCCCCACACCATCACACGTCCTCCTGCATGCTTCACGGTGGGAACCACACATGCAGAGATCATCCGTTCACCTACTCTGCGTCTCACAAAGACACGGCAGTTGGAACCAAAAATCTCACATTTGGACTCATCAAACCAAAGGACAGATTTCCACCGGTCTAATGTCCATTGCTCGTGTTTCTTGGCCCAAGCAAGTCTCTTCTTCTTAGTGTCCTTTAGTAGACGTTTCTTTGCAGCAATTCGACCATGAAGTCCTGATTCATGCAGTCTCCTCTAAATAATTGATGTTGAGACGTGTCTGTTACTCTGTGAAGCATTTATTTGGGATGCAATTTCTGAGGCTGGTAACTCTAACGAACTTATCCCCTGCAGCAGAGGTAACTCTGGGTCTTCCTTTCCTGTGGTGGTCCTCATGAGAGCCAGTTTCATCATAGAGCTTGATGGTTTATGCAACTGCACTTGAAGAAACTTTAAAAGTTCTTGAAATTGTCCGGATTGACTGACATTCATGTCTTAAAGTAATGATGGACTGTCGATTGTCTTTGCTTATTTGAGCTGTTCTTGCCACCATATGGACTTGGTCCAAATAGGGCTATCTTCTGTATACCACCCCTACCTTGTCACAACACAACTGATTGGCTCAAACGCATTAAGTTAAATTCCACAAATTAACTTTTAACAAGGCACACATCTTAATTGAAATGCATTCCAGGTGACTACCTCATGAAGCTGGTTGAAAGAATGCCAAGAGTGTGTAAAGTTGTCATCAAGGCAAAGGGTGGCTAGTTTGAAGAATCTCAAATCTGAAATATATTCTGATTTGTTTAACACTGTTTTGGTTGCTACATGATTCCATGTGTTATTTCATAGTTTTGATGTCTTCACTATTATTCTACAATGTAGAAAATAGTCAAAATAAAGAAAAACCTTTGAATGAGTAGGTGTGTCCAAACTTTTGACTGGTACAGTACATCGTAAAAATTCATGAAAACTGAAACTTGCTTTTAGGTCTTAATTTAAGGTTAGGGTTAAGGTTTTAGGGGGTGCATTATTATTTTGATGGGGGTGCAGGATAATGAGTTTTATTCAGATTCCCCCCTGAGGGCCATAGGGCTTTTATATGTGTCTGCTCCCATCCAGGAAACATATGTTACATTCCTACTAAAAATACACCAAACGCTACCAACCATGTTGTACCCCCGCCATAGAATTAACTTTGGCACAGAGGGCCTGCATTGTGGGGGAAGTAAAAAGAAGACCAGGTCTCACATCCTTTGTGCTGTGAGGACCGAGGAGTCACATTGCAGACTGGTGGAATCAAAGACTTGCCAGCCCAAAACTTTCAACAAAGTTTTTATCCTTGGGGTTCAGACAGGAGCGCTGGGGCAGTGTCAACACAACCTTTTTGTCTTTCGCTATTCCTTTCTTCCTTTCCATCCCTCCATCCCACTTTATCTCACACTTCTTTCTTGCTGTTCTGTCCTAGATTTCTCTCTCTCTCTCTCTCTCTCTCTCAATTCAATTCAATTCAATTCAATTCATGGGGCTTTATTGGCATGGGAAACATGTGTTAACATTGCCAAAGCAAGTGAGGTAGATAATACACAAAAGTGAAATAAACAATACAAATTAACAGTAAACATTACACATACAGAAGTTTCAAAACAAGAAAGACATTACAAATGTCATATTATATATATACAGTGTTGTAACAATGTACAAATGGTTAAAGCACACAAGTTAAAATAAATAAGCATAAATATGGGTTGTATTTACAATGGTGTTTGTTCTTCACTGGTTGCCCTTTTCTTGTGGCAACAGGTCACAAATCTTGCTGCTGTGATGGCACACTGTGGAATTTCACCCAGTAGATATGGGAGTTTATCAAAATTGGATTTGTTTTCAAATTCTTTGTGGATCTGTGTAATCTGAGGGAAATATGTCTCTCTAATATGGTCATACATTGGGCAGGAGGTTAGGAAGTGCAGCTCAGTTTCCACCTCATTTTGTGGGCAGTGAGCACATAGCCTGTCTTCTCTTGAGAGCCATGTCTGCCTACGGCGGCCTTTCTCAATAGCAAGGCTATGCTCACTGAGTCTGTACATAGTCAAAGCTTTCCTTAAGTTTGGGTCAGTCACAGTGGTCAGGTATTCTGCCACTGTGTACTCTCTGTTTAGGGCCAAATAGCATTCTAGTTTGCTCTGTTTTTTTGTTAATTCTTTCCAATGTGTCAAGTAATTATCTTTTTGTTTTCTCATGATTTGGTTGGGTCTAATTGTGCTGTTGTCCTGGGGCTCTGTGGGGTGTGTTTGTGTTTGTGAACAGAGCCCTAGGACCAGCTTGCTTAGGGGACTCTTCTCCAGGTTCATCTCTCTGTAGGTGATGGCTTTGTTATGGAAGGTTTGGGAATCGCTTCCTTTTAGGTGGTTGTAGAATTTAACGGCTCTTTTCTGGATTTTGATAATTAGTGGGTATCGGCCTAATTCTGCTCTGCATGCATTATTTGGTGTTCTACGTTGTACACGGAGGATATTTTTGCAGAATTCTGCATGCAGAGTCTCAATTTGGTGTTTGTCCCATTTTGTGAAATCTTGGTTGGTGAGCGGACCCCAGACCTCACAACCATAAAGGGCAATGGGCTCTATGACTGATTCAAGTATTTTTAGCCAGATCCTAATTGGTATGTTGAAATTTATGTTCCTTTTGATGGCATAGAATGCCCTTCTTGCCTTGTCTCTCAGATCGTTCACAGCTCTGTGGAAGCTACCTGTGGTGCTGATGTTTAGGCCGAGGTATGTATAGTTTTTTGTGTGCTCTAGGGCAACGGTGTCTAGATGGAATTTGTGGTCCTGGCGACTGGACCTTTTTTGGAACACCATTATTTTGGTCTTACTGAGATTTACTGTCAGGGCCCAGGTCTGACAGAATCTGTGCAGAAGATCTAGGTGCTGTTGTAGGCCCTCCTTGGTTGGTGACAGAAGCACCAGATCATCAGCAAACAGTAGACATTTGACTTCGGATTCTAGTAGGGTGAGACCGGGTGCTGCAGACTGTTCTAGTGCCCGCGCCAATTCGTTGATATATATGTTGAAGAGGGTGGGGCTTAAGCTGCATCCCTGTCTCACCCCACGACCCTGTGAGAAGAAATGTGTGTGTTTTTTGCCAATTTTAACCGCACACTTGTTGTTTGTGGACATGGATTTTATAATGTCGTATATTTTACCCCCAACACCACTTTCCATCAATTTGTATAGCAGACCCTCATGCCAAATTGAGTCGAAGGCTTTTTTGAAATCAACAAAGCATGAGAAGACTTTGCCTTTGTTTTGGTTTGTTTGGTTGTCAATTAGGGTGTGTAGGGTGAATACATGGTCTGTTGTACGGTAATTTGGTAAAAAGCCAATTTGACATTTGCTCAGTACATTGTTTTCATTGAGGAAATGTACGAGTCTGCTGTTAATGATAATGCAGAGTATTTTCCCAAGGTTACTGTTGACGCATATTCCACGGTAGTTATTGGGGTCAAATTTGTCTCCACTTTTGTGGATTGGGGTGATCAGTCCTTGGTTCCAAATATTGGGGAAGATGCCAGAGCTAAGGACGATGTTAAAGAGTTTTAATATAGCCAATTGGAATTTGTTGTCTGTATATTTGATCATTTCATTAAGGATACCATCAACACCACAGGCCTTTTTGGGTTGGAGGGTTTTTATTTTGTCCTGTAACTCATTCAAGGTAATTGGAGAATCCAGTGGGTTCTGGTAGTCTTTAATAGTTGATTCTAGGATTTGTATTTGATCATGTATATGTTTTTGCTCTTTATTCTTTGTTATAGAGCCAAAAAGATTGGAGAAGTGGTTTACCCATACATCTCCATTTTGGATAGATAATTCTTCGTGTTGTTGTTTGTTTAGTGTTTTCCAATTTTCCCAGAATTGGTTAGAGTCTATGGATTCTTCAATTACATTGAGCTGATTTCTGACGTGCTGTTCCTTCTTTTTCCGTAGTGTATTTCTGTATTGTTTTAGTGATTCACCATAGTGAAGGCGTAGACTCAGGTTTTCCGGGTCTCTATGTTTTTGGTTGGACAGGTTTCTCAATTTATTTCTTAGATTTTTGCATTCTTTATCAAACCATTTGTCATTGTTGTTCATTTTCTTCGGTTTTCTATTTGAGATTTTTAGATTTGATAGGGAAGCTAAGAGGTCAAATATACTGTTAAGATTTCCTACTGCCAAGTTTACACCTTCACTATTGCAGTGGAACGTTTTACCCAGGAAGTTGTCTAAAAGGGATTGAATTTGCTGTTGCCTAATTGTTTTTTGGTAGGTTTCCAAACTGCATTCCTTCCATCTATAGCATTTCTTAATGTTACTCAGTTCCTTTGGCTTTGATGCCTCATGATTGAGTATTGCTCTGTTCAAGTAGACTGTGATTTTGCTGTGGTCTGATAGGGGTGTCAGTGGGCTGACTGTGAACGCTCTGAGAGACTCTGGGTTGAGGTCAGTGATAAAGTAGTCTACAGTGCTACTGCCAAGAGATGAGCTATAGGTGTACCTACCATAGGAGTCCCCTCGAAGCCTACCATTGACTATGTACATACCCAGCGTGCGACAGAGCTGCAGGAGTTGTGACCCGTTTTTGTTGGTTATGTTGTCATAGTTGTGCCTAGGTGGGCATATGGGGGAGGGAATGCTGTCACCTCCAGGTAGGTGTTTGTCCCTCTCAGGTAGGTGTTTGTCTCTCTCTCTCTCTCTCTCTCTCTCTCTCTCTCTCTCTCTCTCTCTCTCTCTCTCTCTCTCTCTCTCTCTCTCTCTCTCTCTCTCTCTCTCTCTCTCTCTCTCTCTCTCTCTCTCTCTCTCTCTCTCTCTCTCTCTCTCTCAGTCTTTTTTTTCTCACTCTCATCCCTCTTTTTGGTCTTTCTCTCACTTTAGGACTTTAGGGGTCCCTTGGGCCGGACTCTCTGTCCCCCCCCGTGTCTCTCTCCCTCGCTCTCTGTATAATGTGTCCCTGGTGCCAACTCTAGAGGAGCCCCATTGTCTCGACCGAAGCACCTGTCACCACAGTGTTAAGGGGGAGCAGGGAGCAGAGAGCGAGAGCATACTGTATAAATGAACTGGAGACAGCTTAAGCTAATGAGTCCCAACGCGACGCCGGCGCAATTTGTACTTCTAACCCCTTTTAAACATTGCATGTTTGAGCTAAAGACTGTTGGGTTGTACCATTGGATTTGTCTATTTCTTCTGCATCCGTTGGTACCCACCATTAGTATGTGTGATTAACGGGAGCTAGACACAACGCAGATCCTGAAAGGGCCCGGGGCCGGGTCTTTTAACAAAAACGTCTGTAGAGTCCGAATGGTTTGAGTAACAAACTTTCTATGAAAAGCTGAGACTCTCAGAAAAACGCACATGCTTTGCTACACAAAAGCCATTAGAAGGTAAGGGGTTCCTCTACATAGAAGATCATAGGAAATCCCAGGCCATAGTGTCTATAATACTGTCGTCACTGATTAGTTGGATCATCATTTCCCACTGAGCAAAACATTTCTGTACTTACAGCATTCATATAAATTCATTTCTATCAGGTTTTGTCAATAAGTTATCTACTCACGTTCACATACGCTGTTTCACAGTTGTTGCAATCTTTCTAGATACGGTTCTACATGGCCCATAACGCCTGCCCACTGGAGCCCTGCACGAACACGTCATCCAGAAACATGACAGACAGTAGATGAATATAAAATGTTCATGTCTTTGGCGATGTAGAAAAAAACTGTCCTCTAAGATAATTACTTGAATAATGGAATGGATATTTTGTGCACAAAGGTGATGACTAAGAGTCTTATTTTCAAATTTCAAATTCGACTATGGGCTGTATCACAACCGGCCGTGATTGGGAGTCCCATAGGTCGGCGCACAATTGGCCCAGCGTCGTCCGGGTTTGGCCGGAGTAGGCCGTCATTGTAAATAAGAATTTGTTCTTAACTGACCTGCCTAGTTAAATAAAGGTTAAATAAAAATAAGTTAAACTGCAATACTAAAAGTGTCCTCTGGGTACAGTGGAAAGCTTCCAGACCGGAACCCTGGGGCCTTGGCAGAGAGATGGGTGGGTGGAGGGTGCTAGTGGAGTAGGGCGCCCCCAACAGGCTGCTGACTGCATGGACAGATCCCCCCCTACCCCCCACACACACACTATTCATTTCCACGGGGTGAGGGTGGCATCAAAGGTCCTACTATGTGTGTGATCCTGGAGCAAAGATCATTTGTGCTGCTTAACAGCTGAGTGTCAAAGGGCTTTTATCAAGGGTCGCGGCGCCCAGACTGTTCCCCCTAACTCCCCCCCACACACACATGCACACACATACTCACATACACACATTCATGAACACAAAAACGTACACACACACACACACCACACTTCTTCCATCTACCCCTCTTCCCTACCTCACCCTTTCCAGACACACAGCGGACTCAGCTGTTGCGTCTTCTCACTTTTAGTATACATGACAAGAGCACGTGATGAGGACATGCTACAGCGCCACTGTTTGAGTGTGTGTGTGTGTTCATGTGTCTGTGTGTGGTGCGTGCGTGCGTGTGCTTGCATGTGCACGTGTGTTTTCACACTTGTGTGCATGGTGATATGCTGTCACAGTCAACAAGGGCACAGTAGCAGACTGACTATTTGGATGCCAGCCTGGATGCTAGCCTGGATGCCAGCCTGGATGTTAGCCTGGATGCTAGCCTGGATGCCAGCCTGGATGCTAGCCTGGATGCTAGCCTGGATGCTAGCCTGGATGCCAGTCTGGATGCCAGCCTGAATGCTAGCCTGGATGCTAGCCTGGATGCCAGCCTGGATGCTAGCCTGGATGCCACTCTGGATGCTAGCCTGGATGCCAGCCTGGATGCCAGCCTGGATGCCAGCCTGGATGCTAGCCTGGATGCCAGCCTGGATGCTAGCCTGCTTGTCTGTCTACTAACTCACTGTCTTCACTGCGCCCTGTATGTCTGTCTGCCCGTCTCTCTCTCTGTTGAACTCTCTATTTCTACATCCTTTTGCTGACTGACTGGATACTTACAGTATATGTACTTGCCTGTCTACTGTATGTCTACAGAATGTCCAGTGTTACTTGACTTAACAATCTGTCAACCTTTTATTAAACCTATTTCATGCTATCGTACGTGACTTGCGATTTTCAAACGGGGAAAATTCTGTACGTATAATTTAGAAAAAAATACTGCACAACAATCACCTGTTCCATCATATCATTAGAGTTCACTGCCAGTGTTATTCTCAGTCATCGTTTTCTAGTAAACTCCATTACCGGAACCCGAGTCCGTGTCTTGCTAAATAGAGAAATGATAACAGTGATTTACAGTAGTTTGGAATAGGTTGTTTAAAGGCTACGTCAGGGCTAAATGGCAATGTTTAAGATGCCTCACTCCTGCCAACTGTGACTGACAAAGGCTATTGTCTGACCACAAATGTACTAGAGTCATTAAGATAATTAATGCCTCTATTACAGAGTGCATGGGGCTGATGTTGCTGTGTTAAGAGACTAGGATACGACAGAAATGCAGGACTTACAAGTCCACAAACAGACCAAAGAGGTGAATAAAAGGTTATAAACTAATGCATTACTAGGTGTTACTATAGCATTGTACGTAAGGAGTAATCAATGAGACGAGGGGCTATGCGTTCTCTGGAAAATAATGAATAACATGGAAGGTGTATTCCACGACACTTACTTTCCAGAGAACGCATAGAGCCTTGAGTTGATTTATACCATGGCTATAATTTAACACATTTGCCAGTAGAAATGTATTCATTTGCCAGTAGAAATGTGACAACATCCACTGAAGTAGCTAGCAAGTTTACTAGCTAGCTAGATAGCTACAGTAGTTGCCTTGGTAACCACAGACTTTCTAGCTTAGCTAACTAAATAGCTTTTTATTATGAAATTCAAATTCAACAATGCCAATACACTGTTTTCAATTCAACTTTTGCTCAAACATGTGATCGTGGACTTCTGGAAACAGCAGACGGAGCACCCCCCATCCACATCAACGAGACCGCAGTGGAGATGGTAGAAAGCTTCAAGTTCCTCGGCGTACACATCACTGAAAAACTGAAATGGTCCACCCACACAGACAGTGTGGTGAAGAAGGAGCAACAGTGCCTCTTCAACCTCAAAAGGCTGAAGAAATTTGGCTTGGCACCTAAAACCCTCACAGTTTTACAGATGCACAATTGAGAGCATCCAGTCGGGCTGTATCAACGCCTGGTACAGCAACTGCACTGCCCGCAACCACAGGGCTCTCCAGAGGGTGGTGCATTCTGCCCAACGCATCACCGGGGGCAAATTACCTGCCCTCCAGGACACCTACAGCACCCAATGTCACAGGAAGGCCAAAAGATCATCAAGGACAACAACCACCTGAGCCACTGCCTGTTCACCCCACTATCATCCAGAAGGCGAGGTCAGTACTGGTGCATCAAAGCTGGGACCAAGAGACTGAAAAACAGCTTCTATCTCAAGGTCATCAGACTGTAAAATAGCAATCACTAGCACCTTAGAGGCTGCTGCCATATATGCATAGACTTGAAATCACTGGCCACTTTAATAATGGAACACTAGTCACTTTAATAATGTTTACATATTTTGCATTACTCATCTCATATGTATATACTGTATTCTATTCTATTCTACTGTATTTTAATCTATGCCGCTTCGACATTGCTCGTTCAAATATGTATATATTCTTAATTTCATTCCTTTACTTTAGATTTGTGTGTATTGTGTGTATTGTTGTGAAATTGTTAGATATTACTTGTTAGATATTACTGCACTGTTGGAGCTAGAAACACAAGCATTTCGCTACACCTGCAATAACATCTGCTAAACATGTGTATGTGACCAATAAAATTTCATTTGATTTGATTTGAATGAACTTCATAGCCATTGAATTATACCATGCAATTATACTGTGTGTTATAGGGAGCTCTAGAATGCCCTTCAAGCCAGTCAGAAATGAATATTCAACAACGCCATGGTATAAAATAATGTATTGTAATTTAGGGGGAAAACTACACAGCATTTCAGGTGTCTGTTAGTGCTATACTATGACAAATGTCATGATGTTACAACATGGTTGTCCCATATAATAATGTTGGCCCGGAAGGGTCTCAGTGCATATGATAAGCCTCTTAACGTATACACTTGTCATGTTGTATCTACATTGCAATACTTACATTTGTGAGAAATGCTTCCTTAACCATAGCAACACACACACACACACACACACACACACACACACACACACACACACACACACACACACACACACACACACACACACACACACACACACACACACACACACACACACACACACACACACACACACACACACACACACACACACACACACACACTTCCCCTCCACAACAACACACGTCTTTATCTAAATGAAAGCATGTTCAGATTACCATGCTAACGTCCCAGCATTGTGTACAAAACCACTTTACTGTCCTCATAAGAAACCCCCCCACCCCCCTCCCCCCATCCTCTTCAAGCGGAACCGGATCCCCGGACTGACTGTGTATATGCAGCTCCTTTCCTCAGCTCAGTCATACTCCCTCCCTCCCTCCTCTATTCCGCAGGGCCATTATCTGCTCTTATCTCCTGCTAAGTCCCCCATCGGCCACTCGCTGACAAAATGGCCACATTGTTGCTCAGGAGGAGTTAAGACGCTCTTGGACGCTCTGAAATGCACCCAGCAGATGTTGCCATTTGAGAAAGCTTTATATGCCTGGCCCTTTTCTTAGGAGAGGGAGGGAGAGAAAGAGGGATGGATGGAGAGATGCATGGGTGGAGGGAGTGGAGGGAGGAGAGGTTTAAATATTAGAAGGCCAACAGCTGGTTGCTTATCCTGCCTTGAGTGCATTAACCTCCCTGGCCTGTTTTAGAGCAGGAGAAGGAGCCTGCCGGCATCTGGAGCCTCGCATGCACCAGGCTTAAGTGAGAACCATCCGTCGCCGTGGACGACTGATGCCTCTGTCGTCATGGCGATGGGAGGAGAAGTCCCGTGGCACTTGGATACGGAAGACGCTGGCGATGCGCACAAATCAAAGAGGACGGAGTGTCTTGCCCAAGGTTGATGATTCCTTCTATGGGTAATGAACAAACTGTAGCATCCTTAAATACATGATATGAATGTATCGGCCTATGGCAGGGTTTCATACCATGCTTCCACCAGCACACACACCTGTGTTTCCCCATGTGTGTGTCTTTCAACACGTTTTAACATGTGGTGTTAGGGGAGTCAGGAGCGCCGCTGTACACACTGTAAGTGAGTGTGTGCTGAAGAGTTATCTACAAGAGGACAGTGAGACAGTGACGTTGACATTAGCCATGTGTCCCTATAGCTGGTGATAGCAGTACAGGGCCCATAATAAGACCCATCCAAACCATAGAGGGGAGAATGAGAGGATGATAGTGAAACAACCTCCATGTATCCATAACCATCCATCTGTCCTTGAATATTGTGCCCATGTTTTCTGTTGTTTATGTATGTTGTGACATACAGAGGCAGTCTCCCACAGAGCGAACCCCAACAAGATCATTTAAAAGGCTTTACGTGAACATGTCGTTAATTGATTTCACATCCACGACCACAGAAGGCTTTGTTTCTCTGAGATGCTGCTCGGACGGTCTGGCTAGAACAATGTAGCCGCGTCCCTCGTCTCTTGTCTTGGCTGCTTCTGTTTCAATGTCATTGCTTTGATTTCATTCTTCAGAGCCCAATGCACAGGGAGTATCAGGGCCTTGTCTAGCCTCCACAGCAGACACTGGGGTCCGTTTCTTCCACTGCCTCAGTCCCACAGACAAGCATATCATAAACAGTGAACACACTTCCAATTCTCTCTTTAATTCTCCATGTTAGGAGATTAGAAGAAATGGTTACATTCTAAGGGAGAGCTTTTGAAAATCAAGAAGTAAACAAATGTATAATACAGAATTATCCCCTGTGTTTTGTTTGCAGGAAGTGGATAGAGATATTCTCCAGTCTAAATCTTTTATTGTGGCATTTGTTTGAAAAAAAGAGAGAAAGAAATGGGACATATTTTAAAGCCTCTCAGTGTCACAGGAATTAAAGGCGCAAAAGGATAAAAGCAGCTTAGACTGCTGAGAGTAAATGTAAGAGAACACACAATGGGATGGGTGTAAACGCCGGATTCTTCTCGGCTCTAAACTTATCAACCACAGGCTTTGTCCTCAATCCAGTTAAGTGAGTCCCGAACACGCCCCTGTTGTGTCCCTTTAATGGTAGAAGAGTGACTTGTGCTGTCGCCTTTTCATGGGGATTACAGCTAAGTGCTTAAGTTGTAGGAAAACGCGGATTTAGTGACTGACAGAGAGAAAGAGGGCAGAAAAAGGACCCTTCTGAAGGATTTGCGGCAGGAACGCGTTTTCACTCTGTCTGTATGTCTGTAGTGGTGAGGAGATGGATAAGAGGGCCAACTGACACACACAGAAACACACAGTTCTCTCTGTCTCCTGTTTTAATTAATTTCGCACTGTGCTGCCGTATGAGACTTGGCCCTGGGAGTGTCCGCTCCTACAGTTTCAGCTCTCATCTCTCGCTGCTGCCAGAAAATGACTCAATGTGCAGAAAAAGGACAACATTTCAAAGAACTAACAAGGAAAGAAAGAAAAGATATCAATACAATAGTTTTTTTAATTAGAAGTGTGAAATGTTCCCGAATTTGAATTTCGGAGAAAGAAAGAGAGAGAGTGTGGAAAAGAGAGGAAGTGAGAAGGAGGTTAACCATGTCACAGACGACGGACGAGTGTCAGAGAGAGAAAGCCTCTCCTTGAGCCTCATGGGTGTGTCTCTCTCTCTCCTGGACAGCTGTGTGTGTAGGTAAACCCAGGAACACCTGTCCCTATTGTCCATGCCACACACAGGCACACACACCACTCCACTGAGCACACAACACCCAATACTGAGTAAAGATGAAGAAAGGGCCCATCCCAGGGTCGAGGTAAAACTTCCTATTCAGACGGTTGATTGTACAGCAGACATTACCAACCATCTTTTCTCTCTCAGGGCCTTGATGAGTTCCTCATAGCCACTGTAGAGCTATTGTCCTTACCTTTATTGTGTTGTGTTTAAGCAGGATGATGATGACGATAATGATGATGACGATGATGATGATGATGATGGCTTCTCTCTGCTAAGGCTTGAGGAGCAGCAGCTGCAGCAGAGAGGGTTGAGAGAGACAAAGACAATGACTCTGTTTACTCATGGAACAAAAAGGTACAATATGGGCTTCAAAGGGTGTGTGTGTCTGTGTGTGTGTGTGGAGGGCAGAGAAAAGCGTGTGCGGAGGGCAGAGAAGGAAAGAAAGAGCGAGACCAAGAGAGAGAGGCTAGAGACATCCATGTGAGGCTAGACAGACACGGTTTAATAAGGTTTTGCATCTGACTGAAGAAAGTGCATTTAGGGCCAGCAGAAAGATCAAGCATCCAGCATCCAAAAAGACTGACAGAGAGAGAACCAGCTCTAAGTAGTTGAGCTCATGCGGTAATCCAGTGGTTTAGTGGCCGGGTGACTGTGGACTGATCACCATGTATTAAAGCAGAGAGCAGTAGGAGGTATTGCTATAAGACTCCTCTGGGCAAGAGACTCTAATGGCTGTGATTAAGCCCATCCAGACCTCTGCTTGGCTCTCTGTTGTAGTAGGGACTAAATCTTGTCTTACTCACAGAGACAAGAGCACAGCCTCAGGGATGGATAGCACTATTAATCCGCCTGGCACACACAACAAGAAAAAACGCAGACACACACGCACACACACACATACACATGCACACACCACACACACCACATGCACATTCACACACACACATACACACATGAACGCATACACACAAACACACATTAGACACACAGACAAACACACACACATACAAACACACACACTCAATTGTGACGGACACAACACAACAAGTAGTGCACACATTATATTGTTACACAACAACTCTCTAGCTCTACTCTTTCCTATTCAACTACTCCAGCTCTGTCTAATAAGTCATGTTGCTTCATATGTTTTAGTAAGGAAAGGGTTAAGTCTGCTAGCTCACTCTCTCTGCCTTGGCTGGCTGTGCAGTAAGGACACTAAGTAGCAGATGTTCACCTGGCGAAGGAAGATTCTTTTGCACACACACACACACACACAAACACGTACACACACAAATATATACACGCCATGGGCTCTTTCAAGGATGAATGGCTTTCAAACACATACACACACAAATACACATGCCCTCTCGAGGAGGAGTGACTATGTCACACACACTCAGGCCCTTAGTAAAGGAGCTGCCCAGATGGTCAGGGAGAGGACCAGTGCCCAGTGTCATCCTGAGAGAAAGAGGGGGTGAGAGAGAGAGAGAGAGAGAGAGAGAGAGAGAGAGAGAGAGAGAGAGAGAGAGAGAGAGAGAGAGAGAGAGAGAGGGGGAGAGAGAGAGAGAGAGAGAGAGAGAGAGAGAGAGAGAGAGAGAGAGAGAGAGAGAGAGAGAGAGAGAGAGAGAGAGAGAGAGAGAGAAGACAGGAAGACAGAAACTCTGGCCAGATACAAGAATAAGGGCTGAAGCAAGCAGAAAACATCAACATCACACAATATCACCCTGCTGAGAGAAGAGCCAGGAGAATTCTCCTCTATCAAGTACACACTTGCTACAGTATATGGTCCAGAATTGACCAACTCACTACAAAATGATATGTTGCAGAAGTGAGCAATTATGTTGAATTCTGTTTTATGTAGTACTTAAAAAACATGGTTATGCCGGGATCTCAAAAAGTGGACAAATATCTAATATACTTTTGTGTTGTTTCAGAAATACTATAATGCATAATAATATGCACTATTCATACCCTTTTAGAAAAATGCAAAGAACAAAAGAACAACCTGTGCCAAGCGTCTGAACAGTCTGAGTTTTCCTCGGTCAGATATAGAAAACTTTGGTCCAGATGGCACTATTTTTTCCAGCGTTAATTCATTTATTTCATGTCACAGTTCTGCTTTGATCCCTCCTCTCTCATAATTAATGTGTTTTTCTGTGTGCTGCTCTTGAAGTCATTGTTCCAGGGTTTACTGTACTGTACCAACGCTGGCTGGCGTTGACACACACCTGACACACACACACACACACACCTGACACACACACACACACCTGACACACACACACACACACACCTGACACACACACACACACCTGACACACACACACACACCTGACACACACACACACACACACCTGACACACACACACACACACACCTGACACACACACACACACCTGACACACACACACACACCTGACACAAACTCACCTTTTGCTTTGAAACGTCTCGGCGGGTTCTCTCCAGAGTGGCTAACACATACACACACAAACACACACAAACAGAGGAACGTGTACACACACACACACACATTGGACTTGGTGGTTGTTCTCCAGAGAGGTTATAATACAGTGGTTGACATGGGTCATTCATCCATAATTGATCAGATACAGCTGCCATCACTGACTGGAGATCAGACCAGTTCTAGAGATGCTGTTGTCTCCACCTGTTCACTTTTAGCTATCACCATCAAACACTAGTCGTGTAGCAGTTTTCTTTTACGGTGCTGTTAATAATAATAATCATTTGGGGGGGGCTTATATTTGTCCTGTTACACACAAGTGTGTAATGGAAAGGTGTTTCTTGCGTATCCCAACTCCCCCTGAGACACCCGCAGGGAGTGGGGTCACAGCCAGGGTCACCATTGTACAGCGCCCCTGGAGTAATTAGGGTTAAGTGCCTTGCTCAAGGGCACAGCAGCAGATTTTTTACCTTGTCGGCTCCAGTATTTGAACCAGCAACATTTCAGTTACTGGCTCAACACTCTAACCTTTCCAATGTTGTTCTTCTGGTATAT
Organism: Salvelinus alpinus; assembly: GCF_045679555.1. Classification (NCBI taxonomy): domain Eukaryota; kingdom Metazoa; phylum Chordata; class Actinopteri; order Salmoniformes; family Salmonidae; genus Salvelinus; species Salvelinus alpinus. Next base: position 26,574,526 of record NC_092093.1, on the reverse strand, counting down.
AAATGAACTGAACATTTAATGATATCAATGAGTTGATTATTATAGCATTATTACCGTTTTACATTTCTGGGTAAATTCCTGGTAATTTCTCTACTAGTCTTGAATTAGTGTGTGTGTGTGTGTTTTTATGCCCGAGAGAGAGAGAGAGAGAGAGAGAGAGAGAGAGAGAGAGAGAGAGAGGAGAGAGAGAGAGAGAGAGAGAGAGAGAGAGAGAGAGAGAGAGAGAGAGAGAGAGAGAGAGAGAGAGAGAGAGAGAGAGAGAGAGAGAGAGAGAGAGAGAGAGAGAGAGTGTGTACTTGTTGGTGGGGGGTTAGAGGAGGGCGAGGGAGGCGGGATGAGGGGAGGGTGTGGAGCAGGGAGGACGAGAGGGGGGAAGAGGGGGAGTGAAGGGGGGGTAATGCCCTGCGATGTACCCACTGGACCACTGAACCATGTCCTCTTCTCCCAGCTTCCCCGCTTTCTTTTTTTCCAAATGCAAGTCACCGTGAAAAATGTGCTGGTCCAATATTTGCACAGAAGTGGTGCTGGGACAGGCAGATAACCTATCAGTATTTGACTTTGGCTTCCCATGCTCCAAATAGCCATCCTCCGCCTGTTTAGCTTATTGATTGGCTTGGCAAGAAACTAGGTCCCTTCAGCAGTGACCAAGGTCACAGAACACATGGACCCCATGCCCCCCTCCTCCCCCTGCTCCCTCTCTCAAACACACACTCAGTCACACTCTTACACCCACAGACACACACTAATACACGGAACCACGCATACAAATACACTTATCAAGACACACACTGATAATGTGATAAGTATGCATATTACCTACAGTTAGAACTTAGTGAGATCTTGGTGGTGAGAGTGGAGAATATCACCTGTGGTCAGGTATGTCTGTCTTTCAATGTTTCTGTGCATTTCTGCGTATTCATGTGCGTGAGTGAATGTTGGTGGTAAGTGTGTGTGTGTGTGTGTGTGTGTGTGTGTGTGTGTGTGTGTGTGTGTGTGTGTGTGTGTGTGTGTGTGTGTGTGTGTGTGTGTGTGTGTGTGTGTGTGTGTAATGGCTCAGGGTAAGGTCCAGGGGCAGAGTCCTCCACTCCTCTGTGAGATCGATAGGATTGAATTCAGAAGGTTTTCTCAGGGGCATCGGCCTGGCCTGTCAATACTGCTCTCTGTCACATGTGCACCTCACACACATAAACACTCACACATAAACAAACGCGCGCACACACACATCTAACTGTCCCATACCCAGACCCCTCCATCACCCGTCCCCTCCTCTCCTCCTTTCAACTCTTTACCCCACCCCTCTCTTCCTAATCCACTTCTCTCCCCCCCTCCCCTGCTCTCTCACTCCACCCATGTCACCCATGTCACCCTGACCCAACCCGCCCTCCCCCTCCTACTCCTGCTATGTGCCCTACTTTAGGAGAGTTACAGAAAAGCAACAGATTCTGTCTTTCCTCTCTCTATTACAAAGAGAGAGAGAGAGAGAGAGAGAGAGAGAGAGAGAGAGAGAGAGAGAGAGAGAGAGAGAGAGAGAGAGAGAGAGAGAGAGAGAGAGAGAGAGAGAGAGAGAGAGAGAGAGAGAGAGAGAGAGCGTGAGAGGCTGAAAGAGAGATTGAAAGAAAAAGAAAGAACAAACAAAAGAAAAAAGGAAGAAAGAAAGAGAAAAAGAAAGAAAGAAAGAAAAAGAGTGCTTGACTAACTCTACAGACCTTTTATCTACATGTGATCACAAGCAACGGGAGACAAGAAGACTGAGGGCTCTCAGACACCTTGTCCTGTCTCTAGGGAAAGGAGACAAGAAGACTGAGGGCTCTCAGACACCTTGTCCTGTCTCTAGGGAAAGGAGACAAGAAGACAGGGCTCTCAGACACCTTGTCCTGTCTCTAGGGAAAGGAGACAAAGAAGACTGAGGGCTCTCAGACACCTTGTCCTGTCTCTAGGGAAAGGAGACAAGAAGACTGAGGGCTCTCAGACACCTTGTCCTGTCTCTAGGGAAAGGAGACAAAGAAGACTGAGGGCCCTCAGACACCTTGTCCTGTCACTAGGGAAAGGAGACAAAGAAGACTGAGGGCCCTCAGACACCTTGTCCTGTCACTAGGGAAAGGAGACAAAGAAGACTGAGGGCTCTCAGACACCTTGTCCTGTCTCTAGGGAAAGGAGACAAAGAAGACTGAGGGCCCTCAGACACCTTGTCCTGTCACTAGGGAAAGGAGACAAAGAAGACTGAGGGCTCTCAGACACCTTGTCCTGTCTCTAGGGAAAGGAGACAAAGAAGACTGAGGGCTCTCAGACACCTTGTCCTGTCTCTAGGGAAAGGAGACAAAGAAGACTGAGGGCTCTCAGACACCTTGTCCTGTCTCTAGGGAAAGGAGACAAGAAGACAGGGCTCTCAGACACCTTGTCCTGTCTCTAGGGAAAGGAGACAAAGAAGACTGAGGGCTCTCAGACACCTTGTCCTGTCTCTAGGGAAAGGAGACAAAGAAGACTGAGGGCTCTCAGACACCTTGTCCTGTCTCTAGGGAAAGGAGACAAGAAGACAGGGCTCTCAGACACCTTGTCCTGTCTCTAGGGAAAGGAGACAAAGAAGACTGAGGGCTCTCAGACACCTTGTCCTGTCTCTAGGGAAAGGAGACAAAGAAGACTGAGGGCTCTCAGACACCTTGTCCTGTCTCTAGGGAAAGGAGACAAAGAAGACTGAGGGCTCTCAGACACCTTGTCCTGTCTCTAGGGAAAGGAGACAAAGAAGACTGAGGGCTCTCAGACACCTTGTCCTGTCTCTAGGGAAAGGAGACAAGAAGACAGGGCTCTCAGACACCTTGTCCTGTCTCTAGGGAAAGGAGACAAGAAGACAGGGCTCTCAGACACCTTGTCCTGTCTCTAGGGAAAGGAGACAAAGAAGACTGAGGGCTCTCAGACACCTTGTCCTGTCTCTAGGGAAAGGAGACAAAGAAGACTGAGGGCTCTCAGACACCTTGTCCTGTCTCTAGGGAAAGGAGACAAGAAGACAGGGCTCTCAGACACCTTGTCCTGTCTCTAGGGAAAGGAGACAAAGAAGACTGAGGGCTCTCAGACACCTTGTCCTGTCTCTAGGGAAAGGAGACAAGAAGACTGAGGGCTCTCAGACACCTTGTCCTGTCTCTAGGGAAAGGAGACAAAGAAGACTGAGGGCTCTCAGACACCTTGTCCTGTCTCTAGGGAAAGGAGACAAGAAGACTGAGGGCTCTCAGACACCTTGTCCTGTCTCTAGGGAAAGGAGACAAGAAGACTGAGGGCTCTCAGACACCTTGTCCTGTCTCTAGGGAAAGGAGACAAAGAAGACAGGGCTCTCAGACACCTTGTCCTGTCTCTAGGGAAAGGAGACAAGAAGACAGGGCTCTCAGACACCTTGTCCTGTCTCTAGGGAAAGGAGACAAAGAAGACAGGGCTCTCAGACACCTTGTCCTGTCTCTAGGGAAAGGAGACAAGAAGACAGGGCTCTCAGACACCTTGTCCTGTCTCTAGGGAAAGGAGACAAAGAAGAAAGCCATCGAGGAGAATTGTGACCCAACCCCGTGGTGAGGGTGCAGACTCTTTTGTGACACCTCTGTGACACCGTCCCATCTCCTGTCCTCTCCTGCAGTCCATCCATATGATTTACAGCTCAGTGAAACTCGGATAACATAAATTCTCGCCACCTGACGATGGCCCTGGACAAGCTCTTTGATTTATGCTTGACGCTCCCACGTTCCACAGCGCTCTGCATGACTGATATTCCGGATATTCCCAGAGTCCTTGGTCAGAGACCCACTGGGCGCCGAGGGAGACCGGCTAAGCCCCCGTTGCTAATAGGGAAAGGGACTCAGATACCTGCTGTGTGGGGGTTAAATGTCACACACACACACAGTGACACATACACAGATACAGGCACACAGGCAAAGATGGACACACAGATGGAACGATAGACAAATTACACTTAATATGGCTTTGGGGAGTTTGTAGCCTGTGGTAGGGTCTGTGACTCTGATCTGGTCCCCAGCCACTGGGAGAAGGCCTTGGAGCCTGGGGCTCGTCTAGAGGCCAGAGCAGGGCTGAGGAGGCCACAGTGGGGCCAGGAGAGGAGTTATAGCCTAGTAAAGAAATATAATGTCACCCATGTATAGCAGGCCAGGAAGTATAGAAGGCTTGTCCTCTCCACTGTCCTCTCCTCTGTTCCTTGACATTTTTGCTTCTCATCTTGCTACATTGCTCACTGTCTCAGAGTCATAGGGAACCCCCCCAAATACCTATCGTCTGTCCCCTCACAAACACACACACACACACACTTCTCGTCCTGCCACCTCTAACACCCCCTCCTTGCTCCCCCGTCGCTAAACAGCTGTCTGAGACGCGGCAGTATGAGAGTGGAGTGCTACATCACTGTCATCCCTCCATCACCTGCATTCCTTACTTTCCTTCCCCTTCTCCCCCTCTCCCCCTCTCCCTCTATCCATCACCATTTTCAGATGCAGGGCCTGACAAGGGCACATCCAGCTCTGAGCTCATACATCACCTTTATGGGGGAGAGCTAAACCAGGGAGGGGGTTGTGGGGGGACGAGGTGGCTGGTGCCAGTGTCCCAAACTCCTTCAGAACTTGGGATGGAGCCAAGTCTTTGTTTTTTGTTTTACTCCAGGCTTCCTTTGTGACTTTCCTTCACTCCTGCTGTCTTTATTTAGCATTTTGCTGAATAGTATTTCCTTGTTTTCTTGGGTAGAGTAAGGTTCTCACTAGTCCCTGTTCTGTACATTTTTCTTGACGATTTTGTCTCTTCTTCATTCCTTTGTTACTTTCTACTCTCTTTCTACAACCTTTTTTCCTTGACCTGTCCCTCTATCCTTGTCGCTCACCCTCTTCTTCACCTCTACCCCTGAAACTCTATTCTTGGCGTTTTGTTTACCAACTCTTTTTTTCAACTCCCTTCCTCCCTCTTTCTCAATTCCCTTCTCCCTTCGGCCCATCTATCACTCACTCGCTTCTTCTCTCCTTCAGCGCTCTCTCGCTCTCTCTCTCTCTCTCTCTCTCCTTCAGCGGTCTCTCTATCTCTCTCTCTCTCTCTTTCAGCGGTCTCTCTCTCTCTCTCTCTTTCAGCGGTCTCTCTCTCTCTCTCTCTCTCTCTCTCTCTCTCTCTCTCTCTCTCTCTCTCTCTCTCTCTCTCTCTCTCTCTCTCTCTATCTCTCTCTCTCTCTCTCTCTCTCTCTCTCTCTCTCTCTCTCTCTCTCTCTCTCTCTCTCTCTCTCTCTCTCTCTCTCTCCCTCTCTCTCTCTCTCTGTTCTCCTCTGGCTCACCTCTCATTAAGCCTCAATGTCCACTGCCCACACACACGTCACTCACTGGTTTCAATGATGTTTCTAGAGACAATATCTCTCTCATCATCACTCAATACCTAGGTTTACCTCCACTGTATTCACATCCTACCATACCTTTGTCTGTACATTATTCCTTTAAACTATTTTATCGCCCCCAGAAACCTCCTTTTACTCTCTGCTCTAGTAGCTCTAGGCGACCAATTCTCATAGCTTTTAGCCGTACCTTTATCCTACTCATCCTCTGTTCCTCTGGTGATGTAGAGGTGAATCCAGGCCCTGCAGTACCTGGCTCCACTCCTATTCCCCAGGCGCTCTCTTTTGATGACTTCTGTAACCGTAATAGCCTTGGCTTCATGCATGTTAACATTAGAAGCCTCCTCCCTAAGTTTGTTTTGTTCACTGCTTTAGCACACTCTGCCAACCCGGATGTTTTAGCCGTGTCTGAATCCTGGCTTAGAAAGACCACCAAAAATTCAGACATTTTCATCCCCAATTACAAGATTTTCAGACAAGATAGAACGGCCAAAGGGGGCGGTGTTGCAATCTACTGCAAAGACTGCCTGCAGAGTTCTGTTATACTATCCAGGTCTGTTCCCAAACAATTTGAACTTCTACTTTTAAAAATCCACCTCTCTAAAAACAAGTCTCTCACCGTTGCCGCCTGCTATAGACCACCCTCTGCCCCCAGCTGTGCTCTGGACACTATATGTGAACTGATTGCCCCCCATCTATCTTCAGAGCTCGTGCTGCTAGGCGACCTAAATTTGAACATGCTCAACACCCCAGCCACCCTACAATCTAAGCTTGATGCCCTCAATCTCACACAAATTATAAATGAACCTACCAGGTACCACCCCAATTCCGTAAACACGGGTACCCTCATAGATATCATCCTAACAAACTTGCCCTCCAAATACACCTCTGCTGTTTTCAACCAAGATCTCAGCGATCACTGCCTCATTGCCTGCATCCGTAATGGGTCAGCGGTCAAACGACCTCCACTCATCACTGTCAAACGCTCCCTGAAACACTTCAGCGAGCAGGCCTTTCTAATCGACCTGGCCGGGGTATCCTGGAAGGATATTGATCTCATCCCGTCAGTAGAGGATGCCTGGTCATTTTTTAAAAATGCCTTCCTCACCATCTTGAATAAGCATGCCCCATTCAAGAAATTTAGAACCAGGAACAGATATAGCCCTTGGTTCTCTCCTGACCTGTCTGCCCTTAACCAACAGAAAAACATCCTATGGCGTTCTGCATTAGCATCGAACAGCCCCCGTGATATGCAACTTTTCAGGGAAGCCAGAAACCAATATACACAGGCAGTTAGAACAGCCAAGGCTAGCTATTTCAAGCAGAAATTTGCTTCCTGCAACACAAATTCAAAAAAGTTCTGGGACACCGTAAAGTCCATGGAGAATAAGAACACCTCCTCCCAGCTTCCAACCGCTCTGAAGATAGGAAACACTGTCACCACCGACAAATCCACTATAATTGAGAATTTCAATAAGCATTTTTCTACGGCTGGCCATGCTTTCCACCTGGCTACCCCCACCCCGGACAACAGCACTGCCCTCCCCTCTGCTACTCGCCCAAGCCTTCCCCATTTCTCTTTCTCCCAAATACAGTCAGCTGATGTTCTAAATGAGCTGCAAAATCTGGACCCTTACAAATCAGCCGGGCTAGATAATCTGGACCCTTTCTTTCTAAAACTATCTGCTGAAATTGTTGCCACCCCTATTACCAGCCTCTTCAACCTCTCTTTCGCGTCGTCTGAGATCCCCAAAGATTGGAAAGCAGCTGCGGTTATCCCCCTCTTCAAAGGGGGGGACACCCTTGACCCTAACTGCTACAGACCTATATCTATCCTACCCTGCCTTTCTAAGGTCTTCGAAAGCCAAGTCAACAAACAGATTACCGACCATTTCGAATCCCACCACACCTTCTCCGCAATGCAATCTGGTTTCAGAGCTGGTCATGGGTGCACCTCAGCCACGCTCAAGGTCATAAACGATATCGTAACCGCCATCGATAGGAAACAATACTGTGCAGCCGTATTCATTGACCTGGCCAAGGCCTTTGACTCTGTCAATCACCACATCCTCATTGGCAGACTCGACAGCCTTGGTTTCTCTAATGATTGCCTCGCCTGGTTCACCAACTACTTCTCTGATCGAGTTCAGTGTGTCAAATCGGAGGGTCTGTTGTCCGGGCCTCTGGCAGTCTCTATGGGGGTGCCACAGGGTTCAATTCTTGGACCGACTCTCTTCTCTGTTTACATCAATGATGTCGCTCTTGCTGCTGGTGATTCTCTGATCCACCTCTACGCAGACGACACTATTCTGTATACTTCTGGCCCTTCTTTTGACACTGTGTTAACAACCCTCCAGGCGAGCTTCAATGCCATACAACTCTCCTTCCGTGGCCTCCAACTGCTCTTAAATACAAGTAAAACCAAATGCATGCTCTTCAACCGATCGCTGCCTGCTCCTGCCCGCCTGTCCAACATCACTACTTTGGACGGCTCTGACTTAGAATATGTGGACACCTACAAATACCTAGGTGTCTGGTTAGACTGTAAACTCTCCTTCCAGACTCACATCAAACATCTCCAATCCAAAGTCAAATCTAGAATTGGCTTCCTATTCCGCAACAAAGCATCCTTTACTCATGCTGCCAAACATACCCTTGTAAAACTGACCATCCTACCAATCCTCGACTTCGGTGATGTCATTTACAAAATAGCCTCCAAAACCCTACTCAATAAATTGGATGCAGTCTATCACAGTGCCATCCGTTTTGTCACCAAAGCCCCATATACTACCCACCACTGCGACCTGTACACTCTCGTTGGCTGGCCCTCGCTTCATACTCGTCGCCAAACCCACTGGTTCCAGGTCATCTACAAGACCCTGCTAGGTAAAGTCCCCCCTTATCTCAGCTCGCTGGTCACCATAGCAGCACCTACCTGTAGCACGCGCTCCAGCAGGTATATCTCTCTAGTCACCCCCAAAACCAATTCTTCCTTTGGACGCCTCTCCTTCCAGTTCTCTGCTGCCAATGACTGGAACGAACTACAAAAATCTCTGAAACTGGAAACACCTATCTCCCTCACTAGCTTTAAGCACCAGCTGTCAGAGCAGCTCATAGATTACTGCACCTGTATATAACCCATCTACAATTTAGCCCAAACAACTACCTCTTTACCTACTGTATTTATTAATTAATTTATTTTGCTCCTTTGCACCCCATTATTTCTGTCTCTACTTTGCACTTTCTTCCACTGCAAACCAACCATTCCATTGTTTTTTAGTTTTTATTTTACTTGCTGTGTTGTACTCACTTCGCCTCCATGGCCTTTTATATTTTTATTTATTTATACATATATTTGTTTGCCTTCACTTCCCTTATCTCACCTCACTTGCTCACATTGTATATAGACTTATTTTTTATTTTTTTCACTGTATTATTGACTATATGTTTGTTTTACTCCATGTGTAACTATGTGTTGTTGTATGTGTCGAACTGCTTTGCT